>NC_073307.1:99315157-99457657 GCF_027595985.1 Sorex araneus
CCGGACCCAGGCCTGGCACACAGCAGGCGTCCGGGCCCCCAGGCCCCACCACTCAGAGGGGGCCCGGGGACCCCCACTCGGCACGCTGAGGGCCCGGCGGGGGGGGGTAGACGGCCTCACCCCTGCCCGCTGCCCCCTCCAGCCTCTCCCTGCGGGTCCCCGGTTCCACCTCGCAGTGGGGGGCGGCGCCAGAGTGGGGGCCCAGCAGCCTGGGGCAGAGCAGGGGGGTCCGCATGTCGGGGTCCCCACCCGGCCCAGAGGCAGGGGCCGAGCGGCCGCACAGCCAGCCCGGGGCCGCAGGGCGGGGGGGCCCACTCGGCGCTGTGACCCCGACGTCCAGGGCAGGCGCCCACTCCTGCGGGTCAGGGAAGCCGACCCGACCCTCAGGGGGAGCCGGGGGGTCGGAGCAGCATCCAGCAGGCTGCGAGAGGACAGGCTGGGGTGGACGGGCCGAGTGGACAGGCTGTGTGGGTGGCTGGGAGTGGACAGACTGTGTGGGTGGCTGGGAGTGGACGGGCCACCATGGCCATGACTCGTGGGACACAGAGTGTCAGGCTTGTGTGTGAGCTAAGGGGCCAGATGCGTCCGGAGAGGGACCAGCCTGACCCCAGCCGAGGGTCGAGCTGGCTCCCCACCCGCCAGCCCCCGTCTGGGGCCTCTGGGTCGGCGTCAGTGCCCGCCTGCCCCCGACTGCCCCCGACGCCCCCCCGCCCCGGGTCTCAGAGCTCTGGGCCGTCCCCAAAGGGGGCCGGGGCGGGTGGCACCAGAGCCCGCAGCCGGGCGGTCAGGGCTGGTTAGGGCCCTCCCGCTCCCGGCCACCTCCCAGCCCCGCTGCAGGCTGCCGAGGAGACCCGGGGGGGGGGGGATCGGGTGCGTCTGACCCCGGCGCCTGCCTCCGCGTGCTCCCCGACACCCCAAGTCCTCTCCCCTCCTGCGAGGGCAGGACGCGGCCCCAGGTGGACACAGGGCTGAGGGACTCACTCGCGCCCTCGGGACTCCCTGGTGGGGCGGGCAGCGGCGGGTCCAGCCCTGCACCCCACGGCCCGGCCCGGGGGAGCCGCCTTCCGTGCGGAGACTGAGCATCGCCTCAGACACACGGTCGAGCTTATTTTTGTTCCTTATCGGCCCCGTCTCTCGGGAGCGGGGAAACACGCCTCCCCGACCACCTTTAGTCTCCTTGTGTTCATAGATTCGGCTCCGCTCCGTGGGTCACGCAGACTCGGGCACAGTCTGGAGAAACGGCCTCGAGCACCGACCCCGAGTCAGGCCGGCGGGCTCGTCCTGGCACCCTCGGGAGCGGGAAGAGACGGGGCTGGAGCGCCGGACGCCCCCGACAGCCACCCGAGGGGACCCTCTGGAGCCATCAGGGCCGCTCAGGCCAGGCTGTGGCGCTGCGGGAAACACGGACACGGGGACCAGTGGCCCTCACCACAGACACCCGCGGCCCCTTCACAGACACCCACGGCCCCTTCACAGACACCCACGGCCCCTCACCACAGACACCTGCGGCCCCTCACCACAGATACCCTCGGCCCCTTCACAGACACCCGAGGCCCCTTCACAGACACCCACGGCCCCTTCACAGACACCCGCGGCCCCTCACCACAGACACCCGCGGCCCCTTCACCACAGATACCCGAGGCCCCTTCACAGACACCCGAGGCCCCTTCACAGACACCCGCGGCCCCTCACCACAGACACCCTCGGCCCCTCCCCACAGGGCCCCCCCCACCTCGGGGCCGGATTCCCCCAGTCACGCCCTTACCCGACAAGGCTTGGGTCTGCCTGCCCCACCCCGAACCCACCTCTCTCGTCCCCACCGAGGGGACCGGGGCAGCGGTACAGAGAAACGGGGAGAAGTCCCAGGAGTGGCTCCGGCGCCCAGCCCTGCTGGCCAAGCTGGACAGTGCCTGGGTGGCAGCCGAGTAGGCAGGGGCAGGGCAGCCCAGTGGGCAGGGCTGACCTGGCTCCCCTCTGCCTCCTTGGACATGCCGGTACCCCAAGGTCACTGGTGTCCCCCAGGACTCGGCCGCTCGGTGAGGATGCATGGAGGGATAGGACGCCGGGCCGAGTGGTAGGCAGGGCGGGGCTGGTGGTGGTCCTGGGGACGCCCCTACCGGCCTGAGCACAGAGGCACTGAGGCACTGCGGGGGGGCAGGGGACAAGCTCTCGGGCCCACCCGTGGGGGGACGCTGCCCAGTGGCCCCAGGTGGCCTCGGTGACGGGCAGGATGTGGGGGCCCAGGAAGGGGCCGCCGGTCACTGTGGAGGGTCCGTGGAGGGTCTGCGGGTGGCCATCCTGCCCACCTCAGCCCAGCCCTGCCTCTGGCTTCCCCAGGCTCCCTCGGGCCACCCAGGAGGACAGGGCCGGGCCCACAGCCCACCCAGTGCAGGGTGGACAAGACTCCCTACACCCCGCCCTGTAGCCCTTGGGGATGAAAGCGACACTTGGCCAGTCAGCCTGGAGGACGCCCCCCACTCCTACTGGCCACCCCCACCCTGACTGGACACCCTCCACCCTGACCGGGCACCGTCCACACTGACCAGACACTTCGTCTGACCGGGCACTCTCCATCCTGACAAGACACTCTCCACCCTGACCGGACACTCTCCATCTGACCGGACACTCTCCACCCTGACTGGACACTCTCCGTCTGACCGGACACTCTCCATCCTGACTGGACACTCTCCGTCCTGACCGGACACTCTCCATCCTGACCGGAAGCCCTCAGCAACATCCGGCTCGCTTCCTCTCACACTGGCAGCCACAATGAGCGTGAGGTCACCGTAACCATCCCTGCCGTGGCCGGCGTGTGACGTGCTCCAGAGGCTGCCGGCGGCCCTCGGGGACAGCGGCCTCACCTGAGCAGCCCGGCTCGCCTGCCCCGGTGCCCGGGGACTCTGCTGTCCCTCCCGCGGTGGCACCGCCCGGCCCGTCCTTCTCCCGGCAGCGCTGGGCCTCAGGGGCCTCCCCTGAGCCGCGGCCCACGGCTGCCCCGGCAACGCAGGGGTAAGGGGCGCCCGTGACGCCCCCTGGGGGCCCAGCAGACCTGGGCAGACTCCCCACGGGGTGCTCGAGGTCTGGGGCTCCTGTGGTCTGAGAGGCCCAGCTGGACACGTTCTGGAAGGTTCTGGGAGTGAAGGCCAGGTGACCCCTGCGGGCAGGGAGGAGGCAGGGAGGCCCGGCCCAGGGTGACGGCAGCAGACAGACCCGTGCGGGGCCTCCGGGACCTCTGACCCCAGGACCCAGCTCCTCCCTGGGAGAAGAGCCGGTGAGTGGACGGCAGCAGGGCTGGGGGCGCAGACGGCCAGAGCCCTGCCCGAGGGGCCCCGCACACCCGGGGCCACCACCCACTGCATGAGAGGCACCCCCGGGGCCCCACCTGGCCGTCCACGCCGGCAGTCCACCTCTTGTCCATGCTGGTCTGCGCACACTGGCAGGTCCACACCACCTGTCCACACGGGTTCATCCACACGGCCATCCAAGGCACCCCATCCTGTCCACTCCACCTGGTTCTGGGACTTCAGTGTCGGCACCTGGGCCCATCCCCCCCACACACACAGATACACATAGACACAGACACAGACACACATATGCACAGATACACACAGACAGACACACAGACACATAGACACACAGACACAGACACACAGACTCACACAAGACACACAGACACACAGACACACAGACTCACACACTGTCAGAGACTCACATAGACACAGACATACACAGACACACACAAGACACATACAGACACACAGACACACAAACACAGACACACACAGACTCACACAAGACACACACAGACACACACAGACACAGACACACACAGATACAGACTCACACACAGAGACTCACATAGACACACTAACACAGACACACACAGACACACAGATACACACAGACTCACACACAGACACAAAGACTCGCACACAGACATACAGAGACACACACACAGATACACAGATACAGACACACAGACACACACACAGACACACAGACTCACACACAGACACACAGATACACGCAGACACACAGAGACAGACACATAGACTTACCCGCAGACACACAGATACAGACACACACACACACACACACACACGGCTCAGTGGGACCCACACCGCCCGCCTGGCCCCACCGTGGTCCCCAAGCCCCCCTACGGGCTGACCCTGCGGTGGGGACAGTGCGGGCACTGGCCTGCGGTCCTGCCCACACACCCCCTGAGGGGCCGGCCGGCTGGGACAGCGCCCCCCAGATGACAAGGACGGGGCGCGTCTCCCTCAGATCTGCAGCCTGTCGCACACTTGATGTCATTGTTAATTCTTCCTAATGACACATTCCGGAAACAAAGCAAAACAAAAGAACCATCAGCTCAGCATCTAGAACAACATATTTTGACAGCATATTTTTAAACTAATTCCCCTCTCCCGGCGAAAGTGCCGCCTTGCAATCTTCCAGCCTGTTCCAGAGGCCGGCCTGATTATCTCATCCTCCTCCCAGAAGCCCGCAGCCGAGCCCAGTGCCCAGTGCCCGCGGCGCCCGGCCCGCGCACAGAGGAGGGCAGCGCCCCAGGCGTGAGGTCACGGGCACATCCACCCGCCCCCCACACACACCGGGCACCCGGGAGGGCTCAACCCCTGGGGCCGTCTGCCCTGCCCTCGCCGACCCCTGCCGCTGTGCGCCCTGTGGGTTCTGCCCCTCACACGGGGGGCAGAAGGCAGCCCCCAGCCCACATCCCACGGGCACAGCCCCTCCCCTTGTGTCTGCACCCCGGGCCACTCGCCAGCCTCCGCCTGACCCCAGCCACGCAGAGCCACGTGAGACAGGCAGGGGGCCACACTCCAGGGTCTGAGGGAGGAGGCAGGCCCCCCGTGGGTCAGAGTGGGGAGGCAGGCCCCAATCCAGGGTCAGAGGGGGGAGGCAGGCCTCACCCTGGTCAGAGTGGGGAGGCAGGCCCCAATCCAGGGTCAGAGGGGGGAGGCAGGCCACACTCCAGGGTCAGAGGGGGGAGGCAGGCCCCACCCTGGGTCAGAGGGGGGAGGCAGGCCACACTCCAGGGTCAGAGGGGGGAGGCAGGCCACACTCCAAGGTCAGAGGGGGGAGGCAGGCCCCAATCCAGGGTCAGAGGGGGGAGGCAGGCCCCACCCTGGGTCAGAGGGGGGAGGCAGGCCACACTCCAGGATCAGAGGGGGGAGGCAGGCCCCACCCAGGGTCCGAGGGGGGAGCAGGCTGCACCCCGGGCCCCCCCGGGGCCGGCACCCCGAGGTGAGAGACGGTCCTTGCTCGCTGACTCCTGGCCTGAGACTGTTCCCGGCGGGGAGGGGTCAGGGGCTGCAGCCCGTGGAGGGGGCGAGCCCGGAAGAGGTGGGTGCTGCGGGGAGAGCGGGCGTGTCCATGCCCCCGCAGCACGCACGCACGCACGCACTCCAGGCAGGGCCCCGAGGGGCCGGGCACCTCCCCGGGCTCCCCCCAGCCCTCGGCTCCCTCCTGGTCAGGCCCACGGGCGCTGGTGCTGGAGGCCGTGTCCGTCCCGGGGGGCCGCCCACCCACAGGGTCCTCCGACCCGGGCGAGGGGCCCCAGGTGTAGCCTCTGCCCTCGGGGGAGACACGCGCAGCATTAGGGGGCTCGGGTGGACGTGGAGAGGACGCCCCGCCGGCCCTGCCTCCACGCGCCCACCTGCACCCTCAGGGCAAGGCGGGGGACGGAGTGGACAGGTGGTCGGTCGGTCGGGCGTCCTGGGACTCAGGGCCGCCCCCGGCTGAGTGGGAAGGGGCGGGAGCAGGACCCCAGGACCCCCCTGCTGCCGGGAGGGGCAAGCGGTGTGGCCGGACCCTGCACCCAGCCCAGCACCGTGGACAGGGCCGGGGTGGGGGGGGCACCAGTGCCTGCCGCCACGCCCACCGCCCAGCCCGCACCCCCTGCCCCGCCCCGCCCCTCCCGAGGTGCGCTGGCCCCGCACTGCCCAGCCCGGCTGTTGACCAGGAGGGGGTGAGCGCCCTGCTCACGGGGGTGAGAGAAATCGTGTCCAGCACGGTGGGGGGCAGGTGCCACCAGGGCTGTGGGCACGGCGGGGACGTGGAGGTGAGGGGCGGGCAGGGGCGGGCAGCACAGCCCGCGCTGGACCTTCCAGACCCGTCCACTGCCCTGGGCTCTGGGTCCGGCCACGCTCCTGTCCCTGGGCCCAGGAGGCCAGTCCCTAGGGAAGGGTTGTGGTCCAGCGGGGCCTCGCCCCAGATTCAGAGGCTCCAGCATCCAGCAGCCGTGGACACACTCAGGAACAGCCAGGGCGGCCGTGGACACACTCAGGACCAGCCAGGGCGGCCGTGGACACACTCAGGACCAGCCGGGGCGGCCGTGGACACACTCAGGGCCAGCCGGGGCGGCCGTGGACACACTCAGGGCATCGAGAAAAGGGAGCCCTGCACCCAGGCTGGGTGTGGACACGCCACCCACCTGTCCAGCCCCCTGGGGCCCCTGACTCCGGGGCAAGGGCCCCCCATGAGGTTTCTCCGACCAGCGTCTGGCGCACGGACCAGGAGAGGCTCGGTGTGTCCAGGCGAAGGGGGTGGGGGGCAGCAGGGGTTCGGGGGACCCTCAGGGCCACCCTGCCCTGAGGTCAGCACCCCAGTGCACCCGCCCCAGATGCCAGCTCCGCCCCAGGAGAGTCTACGCCCCTCCCCTCCTGCCTCCCGAGGTCGGGGGGGGGGGCCCCCGGGCGCCCCAAGCCTCGCGTGCTCCCTCTGCACCCGCACACAGCAGCTGTGGGTGACGCCCCGACCCCAGGGCCCTGCCCTCGACACTCAGCCAGGGTGTGGGGGGGAGCCAGGGCCCGGGAGGTCCCAGGGCGACAGACTTTGGGGGCTGAGTGGGAAACGCCGGCCCCGTGCGGTGGGGCCGGCAGGGCACCGGGCCCCCGAGCTGTCCAAAGCAAAGGATCCTCCCAGCATGGCGAGGGGACCCCAGCCTCCATCGCCTACAAATATGTAATGAAATTTAAATTGAATCTGGTTTAAAATCATTTACCTTTTGACACCCCGTATCAGTACACTAAGCATCGGCGGGAAGCAAATAACCTTCCAGGCGGGATGAAAAATTACCCTGTCTCTTTCGATTCCATGTTAATTCTCAAATCTGGAGATCTGGGCTCGGGGTTGCCCCGAGGAGCCTGGTGACCAGGGGCCCTGGCCCTGGGTGACCACGGGCCCCGGGCCCAGGAGACGTGGGACCCCGGGAGACTCGACACCCAGCCCTGGGCTGGCCGTGGGACCCGGCCCCACGGTGACCATGGACTCGGGCCTGGGGTGACTGTGGGACTTGGCCCCGGGGTGATGGTGGGACTCGGACCCGGGGTGACCATGGACTCGGCCCCGGGGTGACCATGGGGACCGGGCCGCAGGAGCCAGTACACTCAGGGAGGAGGTACTGGAGCCGGCCCAGCTCTCGCCTCGCAGGCCCGGCCCCAGGGGGAGGCAGGCAGGTCTCCGGGGACCCTCACCTCCGGGGACCGTCCACCTCAGGGGGCCCAACGGCCTGTGGGCACAGGTGAGGGGTCCTGCTGGGGTCGGGGTCTGGGGCATTCCGAGCATCGCCGGGCCCGAATCCCAGCACTCAGCTCCTGGGCAGCCCTGAGCTGGCCCCGCCCGGCGGGGAGGGCGCGTGCCCACTGGCCATCTCAGCAGGGGCTGGGCGCGGCCTCAGGACCCCCGTGCTGGGCCTCTGAGCCTTGGGGATGGGGGTCCGGCGGGAGGCAGATCCGAGGGGCAGCTGTGCTGGGAGGAAGGGTTTCCCGGGCCCCCGAGGGCCACAGCCCGGGGCTCCTGGTGGCCAGAGGGGTCCAGGGAGCCTTTGATCCCCCCCCCCCGCCCGGTGCACCAGCCCCAGTGTCCCGGGGTCTGGCCTGGCCTCGAGGCCCTGCCTGCAGCCTCCACGAGGGGCTGGTCCCGGGGCAAGCCAGGACACGGGGCCCGGCACCCCTGCGGGGCCACAGCGGGGAGGTGACCCCGAGTCCCAGCCCAGGCTGGACGGCCGCACGGGCCCTGCTGACTGGCCGGGGCTGTGTCCAGCGGCAGCGGGGCCAGGCTGGGCCTGCAGCTCCTTCCTAATGAGCCCGAGGAACAAAGGGCCTTCTCAGCGCTGCCCGCGGTCACATGTGAGCAGGGGCGGCAGAACAAGGGGCTCTGCCAGCTCCCGGCATCGTGCGGGCGGGGGAGGGGCGGGGGGGCCCGGCGAAGGCTGCCCCCGGCCGCCCCCCGGCCCCCTGGACTGTGGACGCTCACTACGGCAGGACGGGCGCAGCCCTGGGGGCCCAGAGGGTCCAGCCAGGCCCTGCGGGACCCCCTCCCCCCCGCCCACCGCGCCAAGGCGAGGCAGAGCCCGGATGCCAGCGCTGACAGTGCCGCCTGGTGGGCAGAGAGAGGCGGGAGGGGGGACGGTGGGAGGGGCAGAGGGGGGCGGGGGTGCCCGGGCCCTGCACACAGCAGAGCAGTCGGGTCTGCAGCCCCTGGTGCTGGGGGTGCAGGGGTGCAGGGGTGCGAGAGGGCTCCGTGCTGGGCGCAGCCTCCCTGTGGACGGCCCGTGGGCACCCTGGTGCGTCACTGGCCCTGCAGAGCCCGGGGGGGGGGGCAGACCCCCAAGGCCACGGCCAGCCCCCACCCGTCCAGCCGCCGTCCCTCGGAAGGTTCGGAGGTGGGGCCTGTCCACTGTGTCCCCGGGGGGAGCCGGTGCCTCCTGATGGGTGGCGGTCTCGAGAGCTGACCCCGGCCCCCACAGACCCCGCCAGCACCCGCAGGCCCCAGGACATGGGTGCAGCCCCCGTGGGGCCCGAGCAGCCGGGCACCCAGGCAGGGCAGACGCTGGAGCACAGTGCTGGACAGGGAGAGAGCCAAGTGAGGGGCCGCCTCAGGCCACACGTATGTTCAAACAGCCACGTGGCCCCTGCACCCAGCGGGTCACGGCCTCAGGGCTCCCAACACCCTGGGCTGGAGGCAAAACACTCGAGTCTCAGGCACGTGTGTGTGTATGTGAGCCTGTGTCTTGTCCAGTGCACAACACCCCCATGTGTTGCACACTGTGCACACATATGTTTCAGCATCATAGACATGTGCACACACATGTTCTGTACTAGGCAACGTGAGTCTTGTGCTGTGCCATGTAAGCATGTGAGAGCGTTGTGCATCGAAGGCTGTGTCTGTATATGTGTGCACGTCTGCATGTCAATGTATGTATGCTGTGTCCATACATGCGTGGGCTGTTTGAATACGTGTGCACATGTATGCATGTGAGTGCATGTGTGAATCGTGTTGTGTGTACATGTGTGCACACACATGCATGTGGGTATGTGCATCGTGGGATATCTGAATATGTATGCACAGGCATGTGTGTGCAGTGTCTGAACATGTATGCATATGTGGGCATGTGTACATCGTGGGCTGTGCCTGAACATATGTGCACATGCATGCGAGTGCATGTGTGCATCGTGGGCTATGTCTGTACATGTGTGTGTCACTGGTGTGCTCACAGTTGCTTTGCACCATGCATATGTGTCAGTGTGCTATAACACGTGTACACATGAGTGTGCATGCTGGAAAGTGTGTGGCTGTGCTTGTCTGTGTTGTGCACACATGCTCATGTACTCACTGCATGCGTGATTTGCTTTGTGTACATGTATATGCATATGGGTGCACCTGCACCCATGTATACATCTACTTGTATGGGACATGTAGGCACGCATGTGCTGTGGCCATATGTGCATGTGTACATGTGTGTACATGCATGTATGCATGCATGTGCCAGCTGACACACAGGAAGATGTGCCTCACCTGTGTCTAGGCACCCACAGAAGCAGGTTCTGGGGTCTCTCGGCCAGTACAGCACGAGGACCAGGAAGAAAGCTGCTTCCCAGGACAGGAGGAGGGGAGCATGGCCGAGAAGGCACAGCGGGTCCCCGTCGGCCACGAGGGCCTGGGAAGGAGCCCGCCGGGGCACAGCAGGCCAGAGCGGGAGCCCCGTCCAGTGGGCAGCAGCTGGGACAGAGGCAGCCCCAGGCCCCAGGGCCCTCGGCAGCAGCCGGAGTCTCTGGAGAGGAGGTGCCCGGAAGACGGGTCAGCGGGGTCCACGTGGCCCCACCACTGCCGGAGACCTTGGACAGGGCATGGGGGAGGCAAGGGTCCCGACGGGCCGCGCAGTGCGGCTCTGCGGGGGCTGGAGCGGGAAGCCGAGGAAGGGGGAGGGGGAGGAGGGTGCGGCTGCTCGGACCCTACAGGGGAGGCCACTGGGGCAGACACGGGGCAGTGGCAGGGGTTACCTGTGGCCTCGGGGACAGGACCCGCCTCACCGCAGCCGGGAGACAGATGCCAGCGTGACACCAGCTCACCCCCACACGGCACAGCCACGCCGCCAGGGGCCCTGCCGGCCGCGCAGCTGGAGGCCTGGGGGTCCCGGGGGCGGGGGGTGTAGCAGGGCGGTTGGGGAGGGGGGACTGCCCGCACCCGGGTTCCTGCACGGGCGACGCAGCAGGGAGGGGAGCCCGGGCGGGGAGCACGGAGCTGCTGGTGCGCCATCGCCGGCCCCTCGGGACGGTGTCAAGAGGACAGTCCAGCGGGGAGGGCGCCGGCCCCCTGGAAGGGCGCCCAGGCGTGACTCCTGAGCACCGCGGGGCGTGGCCTAAGCCCAAACCAACCCCAGAAAGTAGCGGCGGCCCCTGGGATTCTGCACGCTGCCCTCGGACCCAGCCCCCAGCCCCTTCTCAGGGCGCCCTCCCCGGCGTAGGTAGCCCCGCGGCCCCGCAGGGTCCGGCCCCACCTGGAAGCCTCACCCCGAGGCTGCAACCGCACCTGGCCACGCCCACCGCCACGCCCACCTGCCAATCACGCCCATCTGCACCTGGCCCCTCCCCAAACCTTTGCCCAAACCCAGCGGGCGGCCCCGGCGCCCACTCCCTGGGCTCTGTCCACTCTCCCGGGCGGGCACTATCTTCCCTGTCCAGAGTGGCTCCTGCGGCTCTGGGGGCCTGTGGGTGCCCGCGGTGGAGTCTGCACCATCTGTCCCCTCTGTGCTGGACGCTGACCGGTCAGTGCCGGGACTGGCCGCTCCCTTGCCTGGCACCGGCACCGTGTGTGGACGCTGTCACGGCCCAAACGGGAGTTGGAGCAGGAGGGCCGAGGGGACAGCCGGGCTGCACGGATTTGCCCGAGTCTGCAGGTGGGGGACTCCGAGTCTGCAGGTGGGGGACCCTGAGTCTGCAGGTGGGGGACCCCGTGTCTGCAGGTGAGGGACCCCATGTCTGCAGGTGGGAGACCCCGTGTCTGCAGGTGGGGGACCCCGAGTCTGCAGGTGGGGGACCCCGAGTCTGCAGGTGGGGGACCCCGTGTCTGCAGGTGGGGGACCCTGTGTCTGCAGGTCGGGGACCCCGAGTCTGCAGGTGGGGGACCCCATGTTTGTACCCAGGGGACCCGTGTCTGCACCTATGGGACACCGTGTCTGCCCGTGGGCTCTGCGGGTCACTCAGCTCCCACCCGCCTGTGTTCAGTGTGGGCAGCCCCGGGAACAGGCCGGGGGAGAGTGGACAGAGCCCCGTCTGTGGGTTGCGGGTGCTGGGAGGGCAGGGACAGACCAACCCTCCAGGACCATCCCTATGGGTCGGTCAGGTGGGGCAGCCCTGGAACAGACATCACCGAGGGTCTGCTGGTCAGCGCGCTCAGGAGACAGAAGGAGCAGCCCCTGTGCGACGGTGCTCCGGGCCCCGCCATGGAGGTGCTCCAGGCCCGCCTGGCTGTGAGACGGTGCTCTGGGCCCTGCCGTGTAGGTGCTCCGGGCCCTCCCTGCTGTGAGACGGTGCTCCGGGCCCCGCTGATGGTGCTCCAGACCAGCCCAGCTGTGGAGGTGCTCCAGGCCCCCCTCCAGCTGTGTCGGTGCCCCGGGCGCCCAGCTGGCAGCGTGCAGGCGTGGGGATTCCAAAGGAGCCCCCCTCCCCTCGTTGGGGAGACAGACGGGCGCCCGGTGGGCCCTGCCAGCCGCTGTGATGTTAGCAAGCAGCCGTGCGTGCCCGCGGGAGCCGCACACACCGGCAGGCAGAGGGGAGGCCACCAGGGCCGGCTCGCTGCCAGCTGCCCGCCCCGTCCTGGACAGCCGTGCCCACGCGGGGCCGAGAGCATGCCTGGGGCGCCAGGGGGTCACCGGGGCAGCCGCGTGCGCTGGGGGACATCGGGGCCGTGCGGGTGGGGACCCCCGATGCGGCCGGCCGTGGTGGACGGTGCGTCCCTCTCAGCAGCCCTGGTCGGGCTCTGCGGACCCGAGGTCCGGCCCCGGGGCTGTCACCCCCGGCGCTCTGGGTGACAGGTGGCATTATGCAGAGGTCATTAACTCCGGAGCACCACATTTTAATGCAAAAATGAGCCTGGAAGTTCGCACAGCTGCGAGGCTATATAAAGAAATGGGGATTTTAATGTTTTGCTTTTCTTCCCTTTTCTAGTGCCACATTATCATCACATTTCCCATAATTACACCCATAAAAGTCACCTGAAGATGCTCGCGCGGCCCGAGTTCAGCTCCTGGACGCCCTCGACGAGGCGGCCTGCGGGCCCAGCGGGGTTGCTGGCTCTGGGTGCCCCCCAGGCCGAGGAGGCAGGGCTGCAGAGGAGGGGCCTCCTGGAGCCGGCTCTGGGGAAGGGGCCACCGGGCAGGGCTCTCACAGGGCTGGGCCTGGCCGACCCCCACCCAGGGCCCAGGAAGAAGCATCCACGGAGCAGAGCGGGAGTCAGCCGCCAAGGAGATGGCAGGGCAGCTGGTGGGCAGAGCCCGGACACCTCTGCCCTGCCCCCTCCCAGAGCCGGCACACACCCCCCCCCGCAGGGAAGGGGCGCCCCCCGGCCCCCAGCTCTTTGACGCAGTGCCCCAGATGACGTCCGGCCGCCAGTGACCGATGGAGCCGTGGCCCCTGCACCTGAAGTCTCCCTCGGAGGCAGAACCGCCGCCGAGGGGGTCTCTCAGCCACATCCGAAGTGCCGCACGGGACCCCAGCACCCCGCCTGCATGTCGGGCACCAGGTGCCTCCCCGTCCACCCAGCCACCAGGCCACCTCCCGAACCCGGCAGTTCTGCGGTGAACGCCCCAGGGTCCCCGGCCCGCAAGGCCACGCAAGCCGGCAGCATGTGGGGCGGGGATGCGGACAGACCCACGCGGACCCCTCCCCTGTCCCGAGTCCAGCCCCTCCGGCCTCGCAGACGCGGCGGAAGGGAGTGTGACCCGGGTGGACCCCAAGTCTCCCATCCAGCCCAGCCTGCGGGAAGAGGCAGAATAACCCCGCACCGGGGGCAGCCATGGGTGGGATCTTGGAGCCGTGGAGGGACCCTCCCCCCAGCCCAGTCACTATAGCAACTCACCTCCCCGGGTGCAGGGCCCCCTCTGGCCAGAGGGGGGAGCCCAGCCCCCAAAAGTAGCAAGCCAGAGGTTGCGGGTCCAGGAAGTTCTATACCCAGAACCGAAAACCAGGCCAGGACAGAACCCAGCTGTCCAGGGCACACGAGGTGTGCGCCACAAGCCCCCCCCCTGCCCCCCCACCCCCACAAACAGGTGGGCGGCAGGCAGAGGGGCCGGCCAGGACGCAGGGCTCCTAGCCCCAGGCCTCCCTGATTCAGAAGATACAAATGTATCCGCGCCCAAGCAGAAACCTGCGGGTAATAAAAACCCCCGCTGCTCCCGAGCACCATTTACAGACACGGCGGGCGCGCTCGGCTCAGCCGCGTCGGAGGGGACGCCATGGAACGATCTAATTGGCGGTTTGTCGGCTCCCGGGGCCGGGGGTGGGCAGGAAAGTCGCTCCCCGCTCCGGGACGGCAGTTCTATACATTATGATGACGTCTGTTTTGCATTTCAGCGAGATGCTTTAATTTCTCCGGGCGCATTGCTGGTGTAATGGGGTGTGTCCGGGAGCTATAGCTCACTGCCGGGCCCAGGACGCCGGGCTCCCCCTGCCGCCCGCCCCCCGCCGCCCGCGCCCCGCAGACCGCCTGCTTCCCCCCCGGGGTGCTCATCCAGGGCGGGCGCGTGCCGGGTCCCCCCCCCCAAGCCTTAGGCCCGGGTTTCTCGGGTCAGCGAGGCGGCTGGTTGGCACAGGCCCGGACTGTGGGGACGCGGCGGACACGGGCGCAGCCCGGGAGGCAGAACCCTGCATTTCGGGGCTGGGGGGCCGAGCTCTCCGGGAGGGACGGTGGCTGACCACCACACGAGCAGCTGGCCCTGCCCCCGTCCCAGCTGCCCCCGCCAACCTGCGGTCTGGGCTTCCCGGATGCTGCGGCCAGAGTGAGCGGGGGCTGGGGACACAGCTGTCCCTGCCCACCCTGCCCACGCCAGCCCCCACAGTCCAGCCCCGAGACGCGGCCGGTGGCGGTGGCGGGCTTGGCGACACCCCCACGTGCCTACTGCCGGGGACCCCTCAGAAGAGGGATGAACACGGCCCTCGGGGTCCGGAGCGGGGGTGTGGGGGTCTCCCTGTGCCCAGTGGGAGGCAGGTGTGTGTGTCCGGGGCTGGTGGACAAGGGTCCGAGCACTCTCCTGGGACAGGACCGGCCCCGACCCCCACCCGCCCCCACGCAGGCCCCTCAGCTCCGGCCTCTGCCCGGACGGGCCCTGGGCAGCCGCTGCAGCCCTGCGCTGAGACAGGGACGAGGCGTCCGCCGGGCAGCAGAGGAGGTGGCCGGCGGGCCAGGCTGGCCTCCTGAATATTGATCTATTAGTGAGCCTCCCCCTCCCCCAGGCGGGTGCCGGCTGCTCGGCTGCTCCGTGTGACAGGTGCTCCCGGCTCCCGCGCGCCCGCTGGATGCCAAGGGACCGGAGGCCAGCGGGGAGGGAGGGCAGTGGGCAGGGGGACGCCCCCCAAACTGCCCTGGACCGGCGCCCCCGCAGCTCGGACCCGCGGAGCCTGCGCGGGTACATTCCCACCCCCCAAGCCGGCTCCGGACCCCCCCAGCCCCCTCCCCCACCCCCTCTCTCTCCCAGGCAGCGCCCGCGCCGAGCCGGGCCGGGACGAGGGGGCTCCGGGGCGGCCCCGTCCAGCCCCCGCCCCGCGTGTGGCCGCCGGGCAGTGCCGCCCGCCCGGGGCCTGGGGCAGCGCCCGAGCCCGGGCCCGCAGCGCCCCGGCCGGGCCGCCTCGCCCCGAGCGCGCAACTCGGCCCCGCGCGCGCCGGGCCGGGGGGTCCAGGCCGGGCCGGGGGTCGCGCCCGCGCCGCGGTACTCACTGCAGTAGGCGATGAGCAGGCCGGCCAGGATCACGAACGCCCAAAAAGTTGAGGACATGCTGGGCAGGGCGGTCGCATCGTGCCGGCTGCCGGCCCTGGGCGATGGCGCCATGGAGGCCGCGGCGCCCGCGCGGGGGGCGGCTGCGCGTCTCAGCGCGTCCCGGCCCTGCCCGCGCCCCCGCGCCGGCCTCCACGTGCGGGCCCCGCGCGCGCCATCCCCGCGCTCCTCCGCCTCCTCCCGCGCTCCCCCGCCCCGCTCTCCCCTCCTCCTCCTCCCCTCCTCCTCCCCTCCTCTCCTCCTCCCCTCTTCTTCCTCCTCCTCCCCCTCCTGCTCCTCCTCCCCCTGCTCCCCCTCTTCCTCCTCCTCCTCCTCCTCCTCCTCCTCCTCCTCCTCCTCCCCCCGCCGCCCGGGTTCCGGCCCGCGCCCCGCGCCCGCCGCTCTGGGCGTCGCTGCCGCCGCGCGCCCGGGCTCGGCGCGCCCCGGACGGACGCGCGCGCGGGGCGCGGGGCCTCGGGCCGGCCACGGAGACGGCCGCGGGCCGCGCCGGACAGCCCGCGGCGAGTTGGCGGCCCGCCGGGCAGGGGGGCACCTGTCAGCACCCCGGGACACCAGCGGGACACACACTCAGGCACCTGCGCGGAGCCCGCGGTCCCCCCTCCCACCCCCACCCCGCGGGCCCCGCCCCTCCGCCGGACCGGGACCCTCCGGGCTCAGGGGCACTTTGGTCAGTCCAGGGCACCTCTGCCCGCAGCTGTGGCCTGGCGGGACCCCTTCCCCGGCCTCTCCCCCGCGTGGGGGCCCTTGTGGGTCTGGAAGCTTGGGTCCGTGGGGGCCGCGGAAGGCGCATCTTCCACACTGGAGGAGAGCGATTATGATCCGGCTGATTTGCATCTTCGTTATCAGCTGCAAAGCCCATCTCTGGCCCTAAACTGGCTGAGGAGCCCGGGGGGCTGCCAGCTCAGAGGCCCAGTGCCGCCCCCCCTCCGCCGTGCTCCCCCCAGCCCCAGCAGGACCACCCCACCCCCCACAGGCATGGATGGAGTCGCTCACAGCTTCCCAGAGCTGAGCCGGTAGCAGGGGCCCAGGGCCCTGGGGGGTGCTCAGAGCTGGGCAGCCTCTGCAGGGGCCAGCATGTCGGTCAGCACAGAGACGCAGGGACAGACCAGCACCCTGCACCCTCTCTGACCCACTTGGGGACAGTGCAGTTCGGGTCAGCCAGGTCAGGGCTGCGATGGCACATGGGGACAGTCCTGCTGGGACCTGCATGCTACACAGCGCATAACATGGTGGGGCAGACACGCATGCACACAGTGCAGTGCACGTACAAACACATGCACACAGTGTACATATACATGGACACGCATGCACACAGTGCAGTGCATGTACAAACACATGCACACAGTGTACATATACATGGACACGCATGCACACAGTGCAGTGCACACACAAACACGTGCACACACAGAGTATGTATACACAGTGTATACATATACATATGTATACACAGTGTAGTACATATGCACAGACACATGCATATGTCTGTAATGCACATACACTGACACGTGTGCACACAGTGCAGTGTATGTAAACAGACATGTATGCACAGTGTAGTGCACATACACACATGCATGCACATACTATAGTGTATATACACTGACACAGTGTAGTATATATACACAGACACCCAAGCACACAGTGTGGTGCATACACATGGATATGCATGCACAGTGTAGTGCATATACACTGATATATGCACACAGTGTAGTGTATGTACACTGACACATATGCACACAGTGTAATGCATATACACTGACATGCATGCAGTGTTGTAGACATGCACAGACAATGAAGTGTGCACAATGAAGTTTACATGCACAGGCACATGCATGCACCCACACACAACATGCATGAGCCAGGAACGCACAGGTTTGCAGGCAGGCACCATCAATGCACATGCATCTGTTCATATGCATGCTCATGTGCACATATGTACATGGTCCACAATGCACACCATACACATGACATGTGTGGAGGTATCCTGAAATAGATGACTCATTACCACACCTGTGCCACACATTACACATGCCACATGTACCCAGTATACACATGTGCATGCACACACCACACAATGTCTATACCTCACATATGCACATACATATGCATGTGCACAACCACATGCCATGCACATGCATAGCACATAAGTGTGTATCCATGTATGCCAGTGTACAGCCATGCTCACTCACACATTACACAGCCCAGTGTGCCACTATGTAACAACTCACTCACCTTCACGAGTACCTGAGCAGATTGTTACATAGTGGCACACTGGGCTGTGTGGTGTGTGCCTCAGTGTGATGTGTGAACATAGTACATGCCACAGCATACATACAGCATGCACTCTGCACCCCCATGCCTCGGGGACACCCACAATGGCCCCGTGGCTTCAGGAACGACCCTCAAGACTCAGCCTCCTCTGCCCGGTCAATCCTGGCTGTTCTCATCACTGTTCTTCCTGCCCTGTGAAAGCGCCCATGCCCCACCTCTGTGCCCGCTAGGGTGCCAGGCGGTCTGGGTCACCGGCAGACAGCGGCCGAGGAACTGGAGCAGCTACAGAAGGCGCAGATTCTGGAGAAAATTACTTAGCGGGTGTCTTGCTAAATTGGCCCTGGCGTGAAAGTTCACTGATGGCCAGGGAGGGTTTTGAAGAAGGCGCTTCAGGCTGAGCACCTTGACCAGAGGGTACCTGGGGGTCCTGGAGTGGGTATACTCCAAGCTTGGAAATCCCGTGGGCGCAGAGCAGAGCCCCAAGGTATGGGGTGTCTAAACCCCACAGGGTCTGGGAAAGAGCCAGGAAGGGGGTCCTGGGGCTGTTCAGCTGCTCCAACCACACATGCAGACCCTGCCTAGACACTGCTGGCTGAAGCTGGTGTGTCCCATCATGCCCTGTGGTCTCAGTGAGGCAGGGTGGAGGGATGGACCAGCTCTGGGCTCTGTTGCTAGGTAACAGGAAGCGCTCAGGTCAGCATCCTAACAGCCCTGCCAGAGAGTCCTTCTGATTGGCTGGCCTGGGTTGCCCGTGTTGTGATTGGCTAGTTTAGATTGCCTGTGGTTGTCATTGGCTAGCTTGTATTATCTGTGTTGTGATTGGCTGTTTTGGATTATCCGTGGCCGTCATTGGCTGGCTTGGATTGACTGTGGTTGTGATTGGTTGTTTTAGATTATCTGTGGTTGTGATCAGCTGGTTTGGCTTGACTGTGGTTGTGATTGGCTGGTTTGGATTGACTGTGGTTATCATTGGCTGGCTTGGATGCCCTGTGGTTGTGATTGGCTGGCTTGGATTGACTGTGGTTGTGATTGGCTGTCTTGGATGCCCTGTGGTTGTGATTGGCTGGCTTGATTTCCCGCCGTTGTTACTGGCTGGTTTTGTGTCCCACCAGAACCTGAGGCTCAGAGTGGCACCACCACCTGCCGTGCAAGTCCGGAGACCAGGCAGTGGACCAGCCCAGCCCCGGCCCTCCTCTCAAGCTGAGGCCGCAGGGGGCGCCCGGGGCGGGGTGAGGGGGGCTCTGTGCCTGGCGTGGGCCCCCCTCTGCCCACTGTCCCCCCGGCACCCCACAGCCCGGTGCGCGCGCTGGCCCCGCGCGCTCTCCAGGGACGGACCCGCAGCTGCTCGGGGCGCCCTGGCCTTCCTGCCCATGGACAAGTCCGGGCGGACCCCAGGCCGGGGCTGGACCTCGGGGCCGCTGCAGGGAGGCCGAGGGGGACAGACGCGCCCCCATGCCGGGCAGGGGGGCTGCAGGGGCAGGGGAGGGCCCAGGACTCCGCGAAGCAGGAACCACGCAGGCGTGTCTGCGCGTGGGCCCGTCCATGGACACGCGTCTGCCCACCCACGCACGCGCTCCTTGCAGGGGTCCGAGGCTCTGCCCTGCGGCCGGAGGAGCTCGGGACGGGGGTCCACAGCCGCAGGCTGGCCCTGAGGCTCCCTCCTGAGCTGGGGCTGGAATCTGTCCCCCGGGGGAGAAATCCAAGGGGGGTGTGCCCACGGGAAAGACACGCCCCCCTCGGAATGCACCAGGTCAGGCGCCTGGGGGGGGAGGGGACCCCTGTGTGGGGCAAGTGGAATCCAGGTCAGGCGTGTCACGGCAGGCAGCGTCCCAGCTGGACCGGCGCTCCTGCCCCAGTGCTGTGTCCCTTGCCTGTCTCTGCAAGCTTGCCCTGGCCAGGTCAGCGGGCAGGCGGGGGTGTGTGTGGGGGGGCATGCTGCCCCAGGACGCAGCCCTGGCGACCATCCACGCTCGGTGAGGCGTCGCCGGCCCACTCCTGCCCCGTCTCATTTTTTGGTTCTCTTCCTGGTGCTCCACACTTGGAGGCATTTGAGCAGTGGACGCGGCTGCGGTGGAGCAGGGGCCCGAGGAGGGCGGGGAGGTCAAAGTGCCGCGACATGGCACGGACTCACCTGGCCTGGCTGAGCCGGGGAGTCTCCTGAGTGACGGGGGGCGGGCGGTCTCTCTGGCTCCTCGGTTTCCTTCTGCACCGTGAGTGAGGGGTCTTGGGACCCCGTCGCCCCTGCTCCCAGCCACAGGCCCCTGCTGGGGCCTCTCGATGGATCTGGAGGGGGCGGGGGGGTTGATTCCTCTCAACTGCTTAGAATTAAAAATGTACCGAGCGATGCAAGCAGGCCGATACCCTCGGGCACGCGTTCTCGTCCACGCACGCTGCCGTCGACCCAGCCCCCATCCTCGCGGGCTGCCTCCCTGGGCGTTTCTCCTGCGGTGGATTCAGATGTGACCGTGCCGGGGGGTCCGCAAAGGTGGGATTCCCATGTTCCAGACCTGCGGTTAATTCTCGCTGCCTTGATAGAGGCGTCTCCGCTGGGATTCTCTCGAGAGACAGAGCCGGGGTGGGAGAGACGGGGGCAGGAGGGAGAGGCAGGAGAGGACGGAGGAGGAGAGGCAAGAGGGGTGGAGGGGGAGAGGGAGGGGAGCTAGGAAAGACAGGCAGGGCAGCCCCGGGCTCCCGGCAGGTAAGGCAGCAGCTCCCCGCTAGGTGGGACTCTGAGACCCAGGCCAGGGCCGGAGGCCTCTGGCGCTCGGGGCTGTCAGAGAATGACCCCAGGAGCCCTCACGCCATCAGCTGACTGGACGTGGCTCCCCATGGCCTGGACACTGAGCCCTGCCCCCCAGCACCCACTAATCTCCCTTTGTCGCATGCCAGGCCGCCTTCACCGCAGCCCGCACTGGCCCCAGTGACGGGCAGGGAGCGTATGAAACCGGCTGTCGAGGAGACGCGGGCGGCCCTGGGCTGGGGCGGCTGGAGGCGGAGGGGCAGCAGCCAGCACGAGCAGGTCTGCCCGGCTCTGCTCTGCAGGCCCTGAGGGCTCGTCGAGCCCACTCCATCCCTGTGCCTCAGTTTCCCCCCATACGTTCGGGGACGCCCAAGTCCTGTGCACGAGGGGACGCTCTCTCCCGGAGCTCCGCGGGGACGGGCCGGCTGCCCTGTGAGGCCCGGGCGTGAGTCTCTCCGTCCTGAGTCGGTGCCTCTCCCCATTGTCCCGGCGGGCCGCGGAGTGGGAAGCAGCCCCCCCCTCGGCCTGCATTTGCATCTCCCTAATGACCGATGAGACCGAGGCTTCATCGCGCTCTATTTGCATTTGTGCAACTAAATACATCTCCTGTGAAGGGCGGCCATTTCTCAGCGCTGTGGGTTTTCTGCGCGCGCTCCTTCTCTCTCCGGGCTCAGGGCCGCAGCGGGCCCGGGACCCTGGGCGCCTGCCCCATGCCTCCCCTCCGCGGCGTGCCCTTCCTGCGTGCACACGGCCCAGGGCCTTACTCTGCGTGTGCCACACCCACAGTGCTCAGGGGGTGCTCCCGGCTCTGTGCTCAGGGATCTCTCCTGGCAGTTCTCGCGGGACCATCTGGGGTCCCGGGACCAACGCCGGGTGACCACGTGCCAGGCAAGGCCCTCCCCGCTGTCCTTCACCCCCGCCAGGCCGGTCCATCCCTGTGTCTCCCGCCTGGCCTCTGGGCTCGTTCCAGGGAATCCCGGCCTAGCTGGGCACTGACGTCCTGGGGCACGCTTGCTCTTGACTTCCCAACAGTTTCCACCCAGCATTGATTCGAGCTCATCTCTGCGCCTGGGGTTAGCGACAGAGACAGGTTTAATTTTTGCTTGAATGTGAATGTGCAATTATTCTGGCATCATTTGCTTGAAAGATGATCTCTTCCCACTAAATTCTCCCCTTACCTTTGTCAAAAAAAAACAGTTGACTGGAGCTGGTGGGTCTATTTGCAGCGTCTTCCACACCATTGGTCGATTTATCTGTGCACACACACACACACACACAGACACACAGAGACATATAGAGACACAGACACACGCAGACACACAGACACACAGACATGCACAGACATACACACAGGCACACACAGGCACACAGACACAGAGAGAGACACACAGACATATACAGACACACACACAGACACAGACATAGACATACACAGACACACACACAGTGACACACAGACATACACACAGACACACACAGACACACACAGACACACAGAGAGACACAGAGAGACACAGACACACACAGAGACACACACACAGAGACATAGACACACACAGACATACACCCAGACACAGACACACACACAGAAACACATAGATACACACACACACACACACACACTGTCTGATGACTTGCTTTGGGCCGAGTCTGGAACGTTCTCGTGTCTTCCCATTCCTGCTTTCCTCTGACGAACCATCCGGGCCTTCTTGCTCCTCGAGTGTCTGTCCTCTGTGTAGACCTGACATCTGTGTAGAGGCAGGGCTGGGTGTGCGGGCCGTGGCTCCGCTCCCGCACAGGCCCCTGTGGCGGGACCCCGTGCCCGGGGCGTCACCTCCGCCCAGAGGACCTCCAGACTTTCTGAATCCTTACGCTGAACTTCCCACAGTGTGCAGACGGGCAGGAAAAAGCCTCTCCCGGGGTCAGCCTGCCTCTGAAGGGGGTGCCCAGGCGTGTCCACGGCTCTGCCAGGACGGGGAGGTGCCAGGCAGGGACACGGGGCCTGCTGGGCATGAAAGCTGGGGGAGAGGCAGGTCACTCTGCTCACTTTCGTTCTCCATCATTTACTCGTCTTCCCGGGGGTTCTGGGTATTCATGGATCACAAGTTTCTCATGAGTCACTGGGCGACTGACCGTCCCGCCGAGTCCCTCTCATGGGGCCCCCCACCTCCGAGCTCCTCCTGCTGGTCCCGGTCCCCTCCCCCTCCCCATGGCTTCTTTGTATCTCTCCGTGACTGAGCACTTAGTAACGATGCTCCCCCCATCTGTGCAGCTCCCTGCAGACCAACGTGGCCGAGAAGCGGCTGATCGCGTGGCGCCGGTGCCCTGAGTGAGTTAGGGCAGTGCCCAGGGAATCCCCGATGGCGACCTCTGGCACCCTGGCATCGAGGGAAGAGAAGCCCCAGCCTTCTCTGCCCCAGACACATGAGTGCGAACACAGCGCACCATGTGCGGCTAAGAACGGCCCCGTCACGGTGACCTCCTGTGCATGCATGTGGAGAAGAGTCACCACCAGCCAGGATCTGGGCGGGAACAGAGGGCAGGTCGAGTCCTGGGGAGGGGGCTGCGGGCACAGAGTCACTTCCTCACGCAGCAGGGATGGAAACAGCCGGGACATGGATGGACATGAATGGACAGGTGATGGGTGGTGGACGTCTGCATGGACGGATGGTGGATGGGCAGATGGTTGGATGGATGAAAGGTGGATGGATGGGTGTGTGGATGGATGGATAATGGATGGGTGGATGGATGGATGGATGGGTGGATGGATAGGTGGATGGGTGGGTGGATGGGTGGATGGGTGGGTGGATGGATGGATGGATGGATGGATGGATGGATGGATGGGTGGATGGGTGGGTGGGATGGATAGATGGATGGAGGGTAGATGGATGGATGGATGGTGGGTGGATGGATGGATGGATGGATTGGTGGATGGATGGGTGGATGGATAGATGAATGGAGGGTAGATGGATGGGTGGGTGGGATGGATAGATGAATGGAGGGTAGATGGATGGATGGATGGTGGGTAGATGGATGGATGGATGGATGGATTGGTGGATGGATGGGTGGATGGGTGGGTGGGTGGATGGATAGATGGGTGGGTGGATGGATGGATGGATGGATGGATAGGTGGATGGATGGATGTTGGGTGGATGGGTGGATGGATGATGGATGGATGGATAGACAGATAGGTGGATGGATGGATGGGCAGATGGATGGATGGATGGATGGACGGTAGATGGATGGATGGATGGATGGATGGGCAGATGGATGGATGGATGGATGGATGGATGGACGGTAGATGGATGGATGGATGGATGGATGGGCAGATGGATGGATGGATGGATGGATGGACGGTAGATGGATGGATGGATGGTAGGTGGATGGATTGGGTTTGGATGCAGACATGGATGTGAATGAAAGGACAGTGGACGGATGGATAAATGGATGGTGGGTAGATGGGCAGATGGATGATAAGTGGGTGAATGGGTGAGTGGTGGTGGGTGATTAATGGGTATATGGAGAATGGCTGGGTAGAGGGATGGAGGGTGGACGGTGATGGACAGGTGGAGAGGGTTGGGTCAGTTGGTGGGAGAGTGGGTAGAGGGTGGGTGTTTGGGCTGCAGAAGGGTGGGGGGTGGGCACACATGCTGCTCCCTCTGCCCTGCCCGGGGTGCTCCTGCAGGGCCTTGCCCCCCTCTGTGCTCTGGTCTCGACTCATGCTGGTGGGTCCTCCCGCCGGGACGGGTCCTGGCTCAGAGTTGCCTCCGGGCTCCCTCGGAAAGTCCCGGAGAAGAGACAGAGATGCTGGACTGGAGGTGTGGGGGCCGGGGCAGGGGGCGGGAGTGTGTCCTGGGACCTGCCTGTCAGAGGAGCCGGGAGTCGGTCCCTCCCACCTGCCCACAGGGGGGGGGCCAGGCCTGCCCATCCCCCTGCCAGGGCCAGGGCCCAGCTGGTACCCGGGTGCTCTGGCCACGCGCCCGGCTCGCACCCTCATGGCCGCAGCCCCTCTGCCCCCACCCGACGCCAGGTCCTTGGACGCTGAGAGGAGAGATTTATGGCCCCGAGTTTTTCCAGGGGAGCTGTCTTTTGAATTATCGTGTAATTAAGATGCTAATGGCTGTTGATAGGCCCTCTCTGCTAGCCACCGGCTGAATAATAAGGACGGCTCCTTTGTTGGGTGGGAGACGCTCCAGCGCGAAATCCTTCATTTAATCACTGTTTGCATTTTTCCTTTCTTCACACTAAAAAGGAATTTACCCGTGCTCATTATTTTTGTGTGTGTGAATAGATTGTTAGGGCCCGTGAGGGACGGACGTGCTGGTTCCCCGGGAGAGACACAACCACCTTCAGTCCTTCCGGGTCACACCACCTCAGGGAGCCCCTCAGGTGGGCAGAGACTCCCTGCCTGTCCCTCCCCTGCCCCCCTCCTCATACCTGCAAGGTGCTCTCCCTCTCACCCCTGCGAGGCCCTCTCCCTCCTTACCCTTTCGAGGCACTCTCCTCCTCACCCCTGCAAGGCGCTCTCCCTCCTCACTCCTGCGAGGTGCTCTCTCTCTTCACCCCTGCAAGGTGCTCTCCTTTTTCACCCCTGTGAGGTGCTCTCTCTCCTCACCCCTGCAAGATACTATCCTTCCTCACCCCTGCAAGGTGCTCTCTTTCCTCACCCCTGCAAGGTACTCTCCTTTTTCACCCCTGTGAGGCGCTCCCCCTCTTTACCCCTGTGAGGTGTTGCAGGCTGGTGGGCGCCAGAACCCTGCACCTGGGACTCCCTCAGACTCGTCATAATCCCCCCATAGCATCTGGAAGCCCCCAAATCAGACGCCCCCTGGACGGAGCAGAGGCGGTGCAAGGAGGTGAGGCCGGCCACGCCCCGGGGCCCCTGGGCATGGAGGGACCCTGCCCAACCCCCCACTGCAGGGAGACCAGGCAGAAAATGCCGTCGTGGCCATGGGCACCCAAGGGGCTCCCAGTGCCGACCCGGCCCGGAAACTGGACCCAGCTCACTCGGCGCCGTCCTGGCTCTGCAGGGGTGAGTGACGATGGGGCTGGGACTGTCCTGGTACCACACAGAGACCCCCAGCCCCGGGCACAGAGGCGGGTGTGGCCCCCAGCCCCCAAACAGAAGGCTTGTGGAGACTGCACGGAATCTCAGGGAGCTCAAACCTGGTGGCTCACAGGGCAGTGCCAGGGGCGGGGCTCAGGTGGCACTCAGGCCCGGTAGGGGTGAGGCTCTGGCCCTCCTCGAAAGGTGAGGCAGGTCCAGGCCTCGGGCCAGCCGGCGTCCAGGCTGCAGCCAAGGAGAGCAAATGGGGAGGGGTTGTGTCTTGGGGGTGGGAGCAGCAGGAGGGCCCGGGGTAAGTGGGGGCGACTGAGCCTGAGCTCAGGGACAGGGGGCCGAGTTTCTCACCCTCAGAGGGTACATGTACCACAGGGCACACGTACACGCAGGTACATGCACCCAAGGAGACACACCAACAGGAGACATGTACCACAGGCACAAGTACACGCAGGGTACACATACCCACAGGAGACACACATCCACAGGAGACATGGACATGCAGGGTACATGCACCCAAGGAGACACACACCAACGGGAGACATGTACCATAGGCACAGGTACCCGCAGGGTACACATACCCACAGGAGACACGTACTTGTAAGCACATGTACACATAGGGTACATGCACACACAGGAGATACGTACACACAGGTCACACGCACATGCAAGGTACACACAACCACAGGAGACACATACCCACAGGAGACACGTACTCACAGGAGACATGTACCCACAGGGCACACGTACCCACAGGGTACACGCACCCACAGGAAACACACACCCCGCAGGGCACATGTACACACAGGGTACAAGCACCCACAGGAAACACATACCCGCAGGGCACATGTACACGCAGGGTATACACACCCTCAGGAGACATGCACCCACAGGGACAGGGGGAGGCTGGAGGAAGCCGACAGGACGGGGCGGGCCCTGTTGACACTGGCCAGGATGGACCCCATCTCCCGCCTGGACGTGAGTCCTCAGGAGTCCTGCAGGACCCGGACCTGGTCTGCCCCAGGCAGGGGAGGCATCAGGCTCTCGGCAGGGAGCATGGCACAGGCGGGGAAGGAGACGAGAGCACCCGGGGCCCCCCACCGCACCCGTGAGCGCACACAGCCTGGACACAGCCTGCGGGTATGTGTTTCCTGTGGGTTCCACCAGGCCGGCTGGAACCCTCCAGAGAGACGATTAGAGGCAGCGTTTCATTTGCCAGCGAGTCAAAGGCAATCGGGGAGACGGGCAGGAGCTCCAAGAGCCGTTTTCCTACAATAAGGAAAAGAGGAACCGTCAGAGCTTAGGGCAAATTACGGAGGAGCCGTCCTGGGGCCCCGCGAGGAGCCTGTTCTCCCGGACGCGGCGGGAACGAGGCCCTGGCGGGGCCGCACAGAGACAATTACCCGCCCGCCGCGGAGAGCTGGGCTGCAGTCAGCGGGCTCGGCTCGGCCCCGCAGGACGCCGCGACAGCGCGAACACCAGCAGGGCGGCTGCCTGGGAGGCCCAGGACAGCGGGGAGGGACTGGGAGGAGGGTCCCGGCCCCCTGTGACTCCAGAGACGCGCATGGAAGGGGTCACCGGGCACCCGAGACGCACAAAGGACCCTAACACACCTTGAGCGGCCGGGGCAGAGGGGCACTGTCCGCCGGAAGGGGCTGCTCCGATACCAGTGCTCGCTGAATGTCAGCTGCGGCAGAGGCCTGCCTCGGCTCCACTGGCTCCTGGTGGCTGCCGGGCTCGAGCCGGCACCCCCGGGCGGATGCACAAAGGCGGGAGGTCTCAGGCCCCGAGGCCTCTGCCAAGCGGGGAAGAGGCAGGAGAAGCCAGAGCCAGGGCGCCCCTTAGGGGCCGGAGTGATAGGGCGGCGGAGGGTGGGGGTGGGGGGGGCGCTCGCCTCGCATGTGGCCCACCCCGGTTTAGTCCCCGGGACCCCACAGGGTCCTCTGAACCCCTCCAGGAGTGGACAAGACCCGGGAGTGTCCCGAGCACCACCAGGGTTGGCCAGAAACCCCAAACCCAAGACAAGATAAGGCCAAGACAGGCCTCGGGGGGGGCGGGGAGACCCCAGCCGCCATCTCGGCCCGCATGGTCCTCACGCCGTCCCCCCACTCTCACCACCCGCCCAGGACACTGTGTCCAGCCCTCCTGCCGGCGTCCACGCTGCCTGGCACGGCCGGGACGTCTCTCTCCCTTGGGAAACAGGTCTCAGCGACTGGCTTCTTGGCCGTAGACGCGTGTCCGCCCTCCGCGTCCCCCCCCCGTCTGCCTGCTCGGATCCCGGGCGCGTCACAGAGGCCAGCGGGCGCCTGGGAGGATGGGTGTGGGGGACACTGGCGTGCCCTGACCCGGACCGTCCTGGCCAGGGACGCGGTGAGCTCTCCCGGGGACGCTGTCCCCTCATCCTGCACGTCCCGCCTCCCCGTGCCCGCTGGCCCAGGGCCCCGCCTGCAGGGTTCCTTGTGCGTGGACGGAGCGTGGCTGGCCTCCTGGACGTGGCCTGTTTCCTACCACCGGGCTAGCCCGCGTTTCCCCTGAACCACTTTGAACCCCCTGCCAGGAGCCTCTCGGCATTTCTGTGCCCGGGCACACTTTCTCCCACTCTGCAGAAGCTCTCCCACCCGATGCAGAAATCACGACGCTCAGCGCCTTCTCTTTCCAGAGTGTTCCGGTCACTTCCGGTGCGGAGGGTCCCCAAGCAGGACCTGGTGCATCCCCTGCCTCAGCTCCTCTCCCTGCCCCAGCCTGGTGCTCGCGGGGCCTGGGGGAGTGGCGGACACGTTTGATGAGACTTGTGAACTCGAGGCCATGCCTGGGTGCACAGTGGGGTCCACTCCTCCGCCAGGCTGGGGGGCCGCTCTGAGGTGTCCCCCGAGCTGGTTGTGTGTCTCTGTGTGTCTGTGAGTGTGTGTCTATGTGTATGTCTGTGAGTGTGTGTGAGTGTGTGTGAGTGTGTCTGTGTGTCTGTGTGTCTATGTGTGTGTTTCTGTGTATGAGTGTGTTCCTGTGTGTGTCTGAGTGTGCAGGCTATGGGGTTGAGGGCACGGCACCGCTCCCTCCCGCGCCTGCCCGTGCCAGTCTGTGCATTTCCGCATGGACATTCCCGCGTGTGCATACACATTCCCAAGTGCACATTCCCATGTGAATATTCGCGATGTGCGTGTACATTCTCATATGCATGCATATTCCCATGTGTGTGCACATCCCCGTGTCTGTGTATACCCCTGTATGTGTGCAGTCCCATGCACGCATTTGCACGCCTGTGCTCACATCCCTGTGTGCACATTTCCATGTGTGTGCACATCCTGTGTGCACATTCCCTCATATGTGTGCACATTCCCGTGTGCGTGCTGTGGCATGGCGTGTGCGTGTTCCTTCCTGTGCATGTGTGTGTGAGTGTGCAGACCTCAGGCACGTGGCCTCACTTTCGCCTTGGGATCGTCCAGCAGGAAATGGCGCCTTCTACAGCACCTGGTGGAGACCAGCCCTGGAGCACCCAGGGGCTGCCCAGAGTGGGGTGCAGCCCCCAGGAGCTGGGTGCAGAATGAATCAGGGAGGTGGGGGGGGTCTAGCCCCCCAGGTGGCCTGTCCCCCTCTGCAGCCAAGGCCGCGGGCGGGCACAGGCTCCCGGGAGCTGCAGGGACTAGACGGGAGGCATCTGTGAGGAGCCGGGGGAGTGTGATTGCCGCCCGTGGCCACAGAGCAGGTCCCTGAGCCCAGTCCCGCCGAGGTGTCTCGCCGTGGCCTCAGTGACGCATGCGGGGGCTCGGGTGCCCGGAGGAGGCCCCGGCCTGGGGGAGCTGAGCGGCCGGTATCTGACCCCAAGTCACTGGCTCTGGGCCCCGTGAGCATCAGGCCATGTTTGCGCTGAGCCGGGGCCGGCCCGGCTGTGAGGGACGCGGGGAGCCTGGCCCGACACGGGTCATCGGGCCTAGGAGGCCACGAGCCGGCCGGCCGCGGTGGCCAGTGGTGGGCGGGGGTGGCAGGAGGGGGCACAGCCGCCAGCTCCCTCCTGGGCAGTGCCTGTGGGCCTGGGCCGGCCTGGCGGGGCTGGGGGCTTGGGTCCGGCCCCTCCCCTGCCAGGCCCCTGCGAGGGTCAGGCCCCAGGCAAGGCGGGGGGGGTGGCGGGGAGCGTCGGCAGAGACCCACTGGGGGCAGGCAGCACCCTCGACGAGGAAGCACCCCGAGCCGAGGCCCTGCTGGGGTGCGGAACATTCCGGAACAAGCAGTCCGGTGTCTGAAGGGCCTGCGGGAGGGGTCAGGGGTGCGACTCTGTGTCCAGGGTAGTCGGAGCCCAGTGCCCACAGCCCAGCCCGGCCACCCTGCACCCGGCCGGCCCACCCTGGGTGGGGTCTGCTCTGGAGCTCGGGGGAGGGGCGTGTTCCGCCCGGGGCACCCCCATCCTGCTGGCCCGCCCGGGGTAGCTGCTGGGTGCCCGTGCCCAGTAAGAACAGAGAGGACACGTCCCCGTGCACAGACGGTGCCAGCAGGGCCTCGAGCCGCTTGTTCCCTGCCGGGCTGTGACGGCACAGCCGGTCCGCGCGGACAATCTGGATCCCCGCACCGGATCTGCCGCTTCCTCCCCGCCCCGCACACACGTGTCTGCGGGGCTCGCAGGCCGAGATGCCATGCAGGGGTGCCCCTGCCCGGGCCCCGGCGCCCTGCAGACACACAGGAACCATGGACAGGGCCCCAAGCAGGGTGACTGATGTGTGTGTGCGGGGGGGGGGTGGGGGGGAAGGGCAGGGCGCGCTGCTGGGGTCCCACGGACCCGACCCAAGGGCACCCCTGTGTCCCTGCTGGCTGGGCCCAGAGAAACTCCCTCCTTCCTGTGGAAACTTTTAATGGAAACACACACACACACACACACACACACACACACGCACGCACACGCACACTCAGAGCTAACTATAAAAATCAGATCAGGAAGGAAGCGAGATAGCACGGGGTGCTGGCATCAGGGAAAGTTCAAAAATAGATAAATATTATACACGCCGTCAAGGATTCACAATTAATCACCATTTCCATAGCTCGGAGGGTGTCAGCCGGTTTGATTCCGAGCCTCAATTATAGACTTTGCCTCGCCCCTGCCCCAAAGTGCAGTGACATGTCTAATTGCTGCTCCCGGAACCGGCTTCCCAGAATAGGCTGCCGAGACCAGCTGCCCAGGGGCGACCTTTCACCCCTGCCGGCCCCCGGTCACCGGGGCGCCCTCCCGAGCTTCTTGGACTGTCCGGTGTCGAAGGCGCGGGACGGAGCTGGGCTGTGGCTCCTGGGCCCTTCCCAGCCCGTGGACGGGCCAGGCCCCACGGTCAGCAGCTCGGGTCCCGGTCACTGCCCCAGCCCAAGACTGGGGGTCCTGGGGGCTCTGAGTCAGGGGAGCGGGTCTGTCTGGGGCGTCCAGGGCTGGGAGCTGCCCTGCGCCCTCCAGGGGGCCGCCCTGCCCTCCCTGGCACGGACAGGCCACCAGCGGTGTCTGGGGCCACCCCCTCCCCGGCCCTGCCCGCCCGGAGCTGTGCCACTGCTGTCTGGGCAGTGGGCAGCGGTGGTGGCGCTGTGGGTGTGACTGACCTGCCCTTCGGCCTCCCGAGGCTCCGTCCCTGCGTCTCGAGGCCGTGAGTCGGGGGATGGTCCCCTGCACTGACCCCGAGGAGGCGGAGGGCTGGCCAAGGGCGGAGGCCCATCCACACTGCTGTCAGAGCCGGCCGGGTCACGTGGCGTGACGCGTGGCCTGGGCCTTGTGGGCGCACGAGGGGGGTGCAGCACTGTGGGCCGGCCCCGGGCACCCGCCCCAGCACCTGATGGCCCTGCCCCCGGCCACGCCCCCTGTCCTGGCCACTGCCCCGGGGAGAAGAGAGCAGGGCTGCCCGTGGGCATGAAAGCAAAGTCGGGCCCCTCCCCGCAGGAGGCATGGTGTGCCGGCCCCACACGTGTGTGGTCGTGTGTGTGAATGGGCTGGCATGTGGGGTGCATGTGTGCAGGCACTGCTGGGTGTGCGTGGCCCTGGGCTGCTGTCCTTGCACTGTGTGCGTGTGTGCACACACGGGCTTACGTGAGCGCAACAGTTCTAACATGCGTGTCGGTACATGTGTGCACAGTGCTGACATGTGAGTGTGGGCACAGCTGCTGATGTGTGTGTGTGTGTGTGTGTTTGGACACATGTGCTAACGTGTGTGGGAGTATGAGGGGCCTGGAGAGGGCGAGCCGGTCCCCAGGGCCCACAAGCCGCAGCTCAGGGAGGGAGGCCAGACAGGAGCCCGTGAAGCTGGACACCCCCCTGAAGGACTCCCCGAGTGGGGGCTGCAGCCCGGCAGGGGCCCTGGGCAGGGCGGGGGCCCCTCTAGTCCCGGGCCCTGCCACCATGTCCCGCCTTTAATTCAGGGCCTCCTGAGATTTAAACCTGAAAACTTTGTAACTGTCCACATGGTGACTCAATAAAAAATTAAAAAAAAAATAAAATAAAAAATAATTCAGGGCCTCATCTCGGAGGCCATGACCCGCTGTGTGCCCCTGACCACGGCCAGGGACCTGGCTATATCCGCACCGGTGGCCGGGTTCCTCTGGCTATGCCCAGGCCCCGCCCACTGTGAAAGGCCCCGCCCACTGTGCCAAGGCCCTGCCCACCACGCCCAGGCCCCGCCCACCAACTCAAGCCCCGCCCACTACACCCAGGCCACCCCACTGTGCCCAGGCCCCGCCCACCAACTCAGGCCCCGCCCACTGTACCCAGGCCCCGCCCACTGCACGCTGTCCCGCCCACCGCGCCGCCCGCAGCCAGCAGGGGCCAGGCCTCGCAGGCTGCTCCCGTCCCATCACGCGGGAGGTTATTTCTGTTCCTGCATCTGCAAAACACATCTGTTAATTTTCCGTATTTGTTTATCCACAGTCAAATCTGAATTAGTAACTGTTTCACACTGCAACTCACAAATAAACACGGCGCTGAGGACCGGCTCGCAGGAGCAGCAGAGCGCGGGCCCCGGGGCCCGACACACGCGGTGGCGTGTCTGCGCGGGCACGTGTGCGTGAAAGCGGGTGCGCCGTGCCGGGACCTGTTAGCATGTGTGCATGCGAGCGCGTCTGTGCAGTATGTGCCTTGTGGTGAGCACGTGTGTGCACATATGTGCCTTGCGGTGCATATGCGTGTGAGCACGTGTGTGCATGTATATGCTGTGTGTGAGGACGAGGCTGGGATGTTGGTGCTTGGGGTGGTGGGGTGTGGTGGAGCCAACTCCCCCCCACACACACACTGGGCTCTTCTCAGCTCCCCTGGTCGAGTGCCTGGTGCGAGGCCACTCGGTCTTTGCTCCCGTCCTGTGGAACATTCTAGCAAGTGAAAATGAACTCCCGCCATTGGTGCCGCAGGCCAGGGGTGACCTGGTGAGGCCCCGGCTCCCACTCCGGAGGGGTCAGGTCTTTGGTGTCTGACCCTCAGTGGCCCTGAGGTGAGCGTCCACTGGGAGCTGGACTCAGCCCTGGGTCTGCGTCCATGGTCTCCTTGATTCTTGCCTGGAGGAAGAGGGCCAGGCAGGGGCAGCCGAGCAGCCGGCGTCCAGGGCCAGTGGCAACCCTGCTGGCCGGGGGCGTTTCCCGAGGGCCCCGAGGCCGCACACGTGTCCGCTCTGAGCCCCCGTGGCCACGTCCTCAAGTTGTCTCTCCTGGTTGGGGTTCCCGAGCCCTGGGACCGTTTCCTCACTGTCCCCCCCGCCCCCTCGGAGCTCGGGACCCGGACATCAGCCCCTGAGAGGGCCCGGGGGGCTGGGCTGAGTCCTGGGGGAAGCAGGGGTCTGGGGGGGCGAGGGGCGCTGGGGGTGCTGTCCCCCAGGTGCTGCCCCCGCCCCCGTGCCCCGGCCCAGACTGTCCCTGAGGGGCCCAGGGCCCTGCTGGCTCTGCCCACTCACACGTGTGTACCCAGGTGTGCCCACACATGGCCCACATGGGCTCACATAGGTATGCCCAGGTGTGCCCAGGTGTGCTCATACATGCAGCCGTGAGAACACACACACACAGCGGAGAGCCCAGAGCAAACCTTCCAGATCCTTCTCCACAATGAGGGGCTGCTGGTCCTCAGAGCTGTGCCCTCCCCCTCTGACCTCTCCCCTCTGACCTCTCCCCCTCTGTCTTCTCCCTCCGACTCCTCCCTTCCTTCTACAGAGCCTCTTTTCTTCTTCCTTTTATGTAGGCCAGCACTGGGGGAGGGTGGGGGACTCCTGAGCACTGTTGGGGGCCGGGACCTTTCCCAGCAGTGCTCAGTGGAGTGCTCAGGCCCAGCCGCGCTCGGCTGGGGATGCTGGGGTGGAGCTCGGGGCCCCACAGGCCCCTGACTTGCCTCCTCTTGGCACGAGCCAGAGGCCCCCTGAGCTCTGGCCATGGCAGCCCTGGCCTGTGCCTCCCCCAGACGCCTCCCGCTGGCCCCTGCACACGGGCCCCGTGCCAGAGGCCGCTCAGCCAGCCAGCCTGGGGGTGGCCCGGAGGGGTCCGGCAGTCCGAGTGGGGGCGCCTGCCTGGCCCCCCAGAGCGGGGTGGGGGGCAGCCGGCTGAAAGCTGCCGGGCCCTGAAGCACCAGCTCCGTCCCACCGGCGGGAGCAGCCGAGAGCAGGGGGGGCGGGCCTGGCCCGGCTCCGCTCCCGCGGCCGCCCGCCCCGAGTCTGCAGGCGCGTCCGTCACCCCGCGAGCCCGCGTGATCCAATCACGCAAACCTCACCCAGGGCCTTAATGAAATTTTTAAGCATGCGCCTGGTGGCTCGTGCTGAGGCCTCCTGAGGAGCCGCTGGGGGCGTCCACACACACCTCCCGCCTCCCCAGGGCCCCGGGCGCAGCCCCGCCCCTCGGCCCTGGGGACTCGGGGGCGCCCCCAGCCCCACCCCGCAGGTCAGTTTAACCCCCATAGCCAGCAGCCGGGTCTCCGGCAACAGCCGTCCGGGGTCGTGTCGTGCTTTGTTCCGGGTGAATCCGACTCATTGTCCACCGGGCTCTGCTGCCCGCCACTGAACACGCCACAGCCCAGCCTGGACACTCTCTCCTGCCCAGCACTGACCACTCTCTTCTGCCCAGCACTGGTCACTCTCTCCTGCCCACCACTGGTCACTCTCTCCTGCCCAGCACTGACCACTCTCTCCTGCCCAGCACTGGTCACTCTCTCCTGCTCAGCACTGGTCACTCTCTCCTGCCCAGCACTGGTCACTCTCTCCTGCCCAGCACTGGACACTCTCTCCTGCCCAGCACTGACCACTCTCTCCTGCTCAGCACTGGTCACTCTCTCCTGCCCAGCACTGACCACTCTCTGTGGACACTGCACGTGGGACCGATCGCCACAGATGGGACCGAGCTGCCCATCCGGCCTCTGCCTGGACGTTGCAAAGGTGGTCTCCAGGGGCACAGCTCACAGGTCCCTAGGGACTGGGGGCGGCCCTGTCCCCCACTGGGAGGCCTAGAGTTCCCCGGAGTGGGTGGGTGACAGCGGTCACTGTCCCTTTGCCGCAAGGGACACCTCAGTGACCCATCTGCCCAGTGCCCTGCTCAGGCGCCCCCGGGCCTGCAGAGCCGGAGAGACCCTGCCCCCACCCTGACTGACCCCGGGACCCCCATAGCCCACAGGTCGGTGGGCAGCAAGCCTGGGGCGCCTCGGGCCCCCCGGGAGATGTCAGTGGCCGTGCGGGGCCGGGGACAGTGTCCTTCCTTCCCGGCCTCTGCGAGCAGCCTTGGGCCCGCCAGCCCCACACCTGGACGGGGACCCCGTGTCCAGCCACGCGCGGCCTGTGCCAGGGTGACCCAGGGCCTGCTGGTCGGCTCCTGCCGGGCTGTCTGGCGTCTCGGGCTGGGTCGGGGACCCCAGGGGTGGGGCCTGCCGGAGGGCGTGTCCCTGCTGGGCTGCAGCCAGTCCCCTGGCCCTGGGGCCGCCTGCAGGCAGAGGGACCAGCCCCTGTCCCCACATGCCCGAGACCCTCAGCTTCCCTCATGTGAACGCCGAGACAGCAGGGACCCCAGGCCAGAGCCCGGAACGGCAGGAGGCCAGCTCCTGGGCCAGAACCAGCGCCGCCAGGGCCAGAACCAGCACCTCCTGGACCAGAACCAGCACCTTCCGGGCCAGAACCACAGAACCAGCACCGCTGAGGCCAGAACCAGCACCTTCCGGGCCAGAACCAGCACCTCCTGGACCAGAACCAGCACCTTCCAGGCCAGAACCACAGAACCAGCACCGCTCAGGCCAGAATCAGCGCCGCCTGGGCCAAAACCAGCACCACCCAGATCAGAACCAGCACCTTCTGGGCCAGAACCACAGAACCAGCACCGCTCAGACCAGAACCAGCGCCGCCTGGGCCAGAACTAGCACTGATCAGACCAGAACCAGCACCACTTGGGCCAGAACCACAGAACCAGCACCGCCCAGGCCACCAGCGTCACCCGGGCCAGAACCAGCACTGCTCAGACCAGAACCAGCACCGCCTGGGCCAGAACCACAGAACCAGCACCGCTCAGGCAAGAACCAGCACTGCTTGGGCTGGAACCAGCAGCGTTTGGACCAGAACCAGCGCCACTCAAGCCAGAACCAGCACTGTTGGGACCAGAACCAGCACCGCTTAGAACAGAACCAGCATCGTTTGGACCAGAACCAGCGCCACTCGAGCCAGACCAACACTGTTCGGATCAGAACCAGCACCACTTAGGACAGAACCAGCATCGCTCAAACTAGATCCAGCCAGCGCCACCGGGACCAGAGCAAGTGCTGCTCTGAATGGAGCCAGCTAGAGCCTCACATCCAGAACCAGCACCACCCGGGCCAGAACCAGCACTGCTGCCGGGAGCCGCCCAGCCCGTGAGCCTCGGGGCCCTTGCAGCAAGGGAGACGCCAGAACCTCTCGCTTATTTATTTCCCCCGTGCACGGCAGGGGAGGGACACAGAATAGATGTGGGCAGGGATAAATCTCCCCCGTCAGATGCTTTATTATCATTTTCACATAATTCAGGTCTGCGAGAGGCAGCTGGCAAGCCTGGGACCCGGAGTCGCTGGCAGGGCCGGCCCGGGTGGCACCAGCTCGGCGCCCGCCGCGTGCCAGCTCAGACAGCCGCTGCCAGGCCGACTCCCGAGCAATCAGCGGCCGCGAGATTGATTCCCGTCCAATAAAAGTGGGAATAAAACTATTGATCTGCAGCGGGCGAATAACCCGGTAATCACTGAGCGAATATTCGGCTTCCAGAGCAGTCGGCCCCGAGCTGTCGGGTTTTATTTAACGTTTTCTCTTCGGGGGAAGCTTCCCAGCGATCCTGAGAATGGGACCGGCTGAGGCGCGGCAGGGGAGGGGACGACGCGGGAGCCAGGCAGGCCCTGACACGGTCTGAGGGCCCCTCAGGGTCAAGGCCCGTTTCCCCTCCAGGGCCGGGGCCGGGCGGACGCCAGGAGGAGACGGACAAACCGACCAGAGCGTGCACAGAAGCGGACTCAGAGCGACCCGGCCCGAAAAGAGACACAGCAACAAACCCTCTGGGCAGACGCTTGAACCCTCGGCCAGGCCCCTGGCCCAAGCCTGCGGGCAGAGCCGGAGGGAGGAGCCACTGGGAGGAGGGAGGAGGGAGGAGGCAGACGTGAGAGCCAGAGGGGCGGCACCGCCCGGGGACGTGGCCATGGGGCATGTCCAGAGTGGGAGGGGCCGAGGGACGGGCACAGGTGATGGAGGGCGAGACAGAGACCCGGGGCAGGGACGGACAATGAGGGGGTGGGGGGTGGCAGAGCTCGGCCCTTGGGACCCGCCCAGGTAGAGGGTCATCTCTGCCTCGCACCCCCCCTCCCTGCCCTCCCCTCCATGCCCTCCCCCTCCTCCCCCTGCACGCTCTCCTCGCCCCGCCCCTGCGCCCGCATCCCAGGAGCCGCCCGCCCAGCTCGGCCTGGGGGTCCCAGCAGGGAGCAGGGAATGTGAGGCCCTGACCCCAAGGTCCTGAGGCCTGAGGGTCCCAGCAGGGAGCAGGGAATGTGAGGCCCTGACCCCGTGGTCCTGAGGCCTGGGGCCTGGCTGGCTCAGACGCAGCCCCTCCTGGGGCCACCACAGACGGGGGTGCACAGCTTTCCCCCCCCACCCCGTTGTCACTCACCAACCCTCCATGGTCCCCAGCGGCCTCGTCTCTGGTCTGTGTCCCGACAGGAGTGAGGGCCAGGGCTGGCGGGCATCGGCCCCACCTCAGTCCTGGCAGGGCCGACCCCCACGTCCCTGGGGTTGGAGCAGACGAGCCCCCCTTCCCGCCTGCCCCGAGGCCCCAGGCGGAGTTGGGGGGTGACGCCCACTCCCACCGTCCACTCTGCCGGGGCTCTGGGCGGAGCCTGTCTCACCCTGTGTCTGTCCACTCGTGTGGGTCCAGATCACCCCCACGGCCGCCCTGGGTCACACTCGGGCTGCTCTGCTCGACCGGGTGCCCCATGGGGACCCCAACCCCAGGCCCCGGGGACACGCCTGGCTCTGGGGTCTTCCACAGAAAGATGATGCCAAGGGTGAGACAGACAGCAGAATGGGGGGAGAGCAGGGGAGAGAGAGGGAGAGAGGGAGGGAGAGAGGGAGGGAGAAAGAGAGAGAGGAGGGAGGGAGAGGAGAGGAGAGAGACAGAGACAGAGAGAGACAGGGAGGGAGGGAGGGAGAGAGAGAGAGAGGAGAGAGACAGAGAAACAGACAGAGAGACAGAGAGAGACAGGGAGGGAGAGAGGGAGAGAGAGGAGAGAGAGGAGTGAGAGGGAGAGGAAGAGAGAGAGCAGAGGGGGGAGGGAGGGAAGGAAGCAGGAAGGAAGGAATGGGAGAAAAGAAAGAGAGAATGGAAGGAAGGAAAAAGAGAGAGAGAAAGAAAGAAAGAAAGAAAGAAAGAAAGAAAGAAAGAAAGAAAGAAAGAAAGAAAGAAAGAAAGAAAGAAAGAAAGAAAGAAAGAAAGAAAGAAAGAGAGAGAGAGAGAGAGGAGGGAGGGAGGGAGGGAAGGGGGGAGGGGTGGGTACCGTCGGGGAGCCCCAGCAGAGGCAGCCAACCTTGGGGTCTCAGTGCTGAGGTCACCTGGCGGCCGTGGGGGCCCGGCGGGGGTCCCTGGGGGGCCCGAGTGCCTCCCTTCCCTGAGGCCCCCTGAGGCCCCCTGAGGCCCCGTGAGGCCCACGCTCGGCTGCAGGGGCCTGAACCTGGGGCGTCTCCTCCCCCAATCGCCCCCCACCCCCGTGGCTCCGGCTCAGCTCAGCTGAGTCACGGCCCCCCCGGCCAGCCGGGCGCCGCCCGCCCCGCACCCGGCTCCAGTGCCCGGCCCAGGCCCCCCTCACTCCACGAGTGTCCCCATTCTCAGCACGACTCAGCCAGGCTGGAATTTTCCAAAGAACTTTGCCGAGATCTGAGGACACAGAAGGAGGCAGAGGGAGTCTGTGAGCAGACACCCCCCGCAGCACGCACCCCTCCGGACCCCCCCCCCCGCCACACACACACACACACACACACACACACACACACACACACGGCGCCAGCCCGGAGGCCGGGGGAGCAGAGGGAGCCTGGGGCAGCCCCCTCGTAAGGACGGGGTCCCTGACATAAGGACGGGGTCCCTGATATAAGGACGGGGTCCCCACATAAGGATGGGGTCCCCCACTTAAGGACAGGGTCCCCCACTTAAGGACGGGGTCCTCTCCTCGCCCCAGCTTTGCCTCCCTCAGTGAAGCCCCCCACCCAACCCCGGCTCCTAGGAAGGGACGTGTCCCCCACCCCCACCCCTGAGGCGAGTGCTCTCCTCTCCCAGGCCCTGGGGCCCCCTGCTGGCCCCCCTCTCCCCCCGGCTGGACGAGGCCCCGGTGAGGTGTCATGAGGTGTGAGGGTGGGAGCAAGGTTGGAGCCTGGACCGAGCTGCACTCCCAGACCCACCCTTGGGGCCGAACGTGGCTCACGGCTCAGAGACCCCCAAGCGTGGAAGGTGGCGGCAGTCGGCCCAGCGCGGAAAACTCCACCAGAGCCCGCAGGGAGGGGCAGAGAAAAGGGGGAGCACGTCAGGCTCCGCTTTGGGCCCCTCAGCTCCGCCCGCCGACCCGCCAGCCACGCCATCAGCAGGCCGCTGCCCACGGACCCACCCGTCCACACAGCCACCCGCCCACACAGCCACACCTATCCAGGAACCACCGGTCCACGGACTCACCCACCCACACCCACCACCCACCCGCCACTGTCCAGCACCAGCCCCCTCGCACCCATCCCCCATCCCCCCACGATCGTCCCTCCGTCCCCCTGTCCATCCACACAACCCACGTGGGCCGCCCGGTGCCTCCCGCCACCCCTCCTGGTCTCCATGCGCCCCTCTCCCACGCCCTTGAGCCCAGCACCATGTCAGTGGCCACTCGCCTGCCCGCCTGCAGCCCGGGGCCGGCCCTCGGGACGGGGCCCAGACGCACCCAGGGCTCGTGCCCTTCCCACTCGGCTGTGATGGTCTTTGGGGGCGTGTGGGGGGGGCCGAGCCCTCCCTGGGGGTCACGCGCCACTCCTGGTGGGTAAGCGTCGGGCCGGCGGGAAAGGTGGACAGTTCAGCCACCCCCAGCTCAGAGCCTCGGGCTGCCGGGACCCCGCTGGGGCTGCGCTCTCCCTAGCCGGGCTCGGGGCGGCCGGACGCGGGCAGGCGGCAGGGCTGGCCGGGGGGCGCCTGCTGCTGGCCCGAGGCTGTGGCCAGACCCATGGCTCTCTGCAGGGTCTGAGCAGCGGGGCAGGGCGGGGTGGAGCCTCTGGCTGGGGCTCCTTGCCCTGGACCCTGGCAGGGGCGTTCACGTGGGTCGTCAGATGTTTGGGGCCGGGTGGGAGGTGGGTGCTAGTGTGGACCGAGGGTCAGGCCGTCCCCCAGGCCTCAGGGATGCGGCCCCTGGGAATGTGGCACTGCCCTTGCGGACACTCTGTGGGCACCGTCCACGTGGGGCTGTGTGGACACCGTCCACGTGGGGCTGTGCGGACACTGTCCACATGGGGCTGTGCGGACACTGTTCAGGTGGGGCTGTGTGGACACTGTTCAGGTGGGGCTGTTCGGACACCGTCCACGTGGGCGCTGTGTGGACACCGTCCATGTGGGGCTGTGCGGACACCGTCCATGTGGGGCTGTGCGGACACCGTCCATGTGGGGCTGTGCGGACACTGTCCACATGGGGCTGTGCGGACACTGTTCAGGTGGGGCTGTGCGGACACTGTCCACGTGGGCGCTGTGCGGACACTGTCCACGTGGGGCTGTGTGGATTGTCCATGTAGTGTTGTGTGGGTGCTGTCCACGTGGGTGCTACGTGGGCACCATGGACATGAAGGCCATCCACGTGGGTGCTGACCGTGTGACCCGTTTCTGGGGACCCCCTAGTTCTTGCGCTGGGTCCTGTGCTGCCCCCCAGGGCCTCTCTCTCGGGGTGACCTTGCTCTGGTTGCAGCCCGGACTAGCTGAGGTGCCCGGCCCTGGGTCCCGGCCTGCGTCCTGCCCAGCCCCCACGTCTCCCGGGGGAACGTCCCTGCAGCCTCGGGGACGGGGGCTGGGGCCCGACGGGGCTCAGGCTGGCGGGGCGCAGCCCCCGAGCGTCCCGTGCTCGCAGCCCTCACCCCCGAGGCCTTATTTTAAGAAAATCTCCTAATTGGATTAAGCCCGCAGTGAGCCGCGCTGGTGCCGTTTTATTTTTAACCGGCTCATTTGGACTTCAGAGAAGCAGGCGTCAGGGACCCCAGCGGCTCCTTCCGTTCTGACGGCCCCGGGGTTACATAAGAGGGTCCTGTGGCCGGCGGGGGCCACCCCTCCGCGCCGAGCCGCTGTGGACAGACTCCCGGGGGCGGGGGGAGCAGCGGGGCACGGCGTGTCCTGGCCAGGAGGCCCGGCCTGTCCTCGGGACGCAGGGAGAGCGGGCAGCGTCCCGCAGGGGGCCCGGCCGGCCCTGACACATGTCCCCGGGCTCAGTCTCTGCAGAAGCAGCCCAGGGCCCAGGGCCCGAGGGGGGGGGGGGGCGTTCACCATGGCTTCCGCCCGGCCCGGGGCCCTCTGGGCATTGGACTCAGAGCACGGGGCAAGGACGGAGCATGGAGTGGACATGGTTGGAGCGTGGGGGGCAGTGTGGAGGGTGGCGGGACACGGCCCTGAGGCAGGTGGGCTGCAGGGCTGGGATTCAGGGCCCCTCCCACCCATGCTCTTCCCGCTGCCCCAAGACCCCAGAGCAGCCCCCACGGGCCTGAGATGGCCCCAGAGCACTCGCCCCCCCGCCCCCGCCCTGCCCATCTCCCCGAATCCCTGTAATTAATACTTGATGGCTGCGAAGGTGTCTCGGGGAGGCCCCGCGCGGAAGCAGATGAGTCTCGACACGGACCTTCTGCCTCTCACAAGAAATTAGCGGGGAGCAGATCACAGGCTCTGCACAAGCCGCGCGGCGAGGGGCCCCTCGGAGGGTCCACAGGCGGGCCCGGGTGACCTCGGGGCGGGCGGCGCGGCATGAAAGGAGGCTCGCACATCGAGTGGCTCATTAAAATCAAAGGCCGCGCGGGCCGGGAGAGCGGGCGGGCGGCTGCCGGGCGGGCGGGGGGCTTGCAAGGCAGGTGGGGGCAGCGGCCCCAGATGGGGAGAGCTCTAGGCACGGAGGCGCCGGGACCCGGCAGGAACTCCCGGGCCTAGGGGGGGGCCCACACTGGCGCAGGGGCCGGATGCAGAGCTGGGGGGAGGGGGGATGCAGGTCGTGGGGGGACGAGTGGGCTTCCCGAGGCTCTAGTGGCCCCCGCAGTCACCTGCCCCCAGGGCCCTCCCTGACCGCTCCCCTCGCTCTGCCCGGAGGGAGACGGCCCCAGGGCGACATCCCCAAGTGTGCGGGGGGGCGGGGGGGCTCGGGAGCTGCTCTTTGCATAGAGAGTCGGTGGGACCCGCCCGCAGCCCCTCGCCCCAGGACGGGAGCCCCCCGGGACCCAGCAGCCACGAGCAGGGCCCCGACCCCTGCAGATGGGACCCGGGTCCACCACACGGGGGTGGACGGGGTGGGAGGGGGCTCAAGGCACTGACCGAGCAGGGTCCTGCCAGGTCCCCACCAGCTCTTCTGGAGGGGGCCGGCTGGGGACCCCGCCTCTGGCCAGCCCCGACGGCACACAGACTCGGGCATGGGGGCCTCGGGCTCCTGGAGGGATGTGTGTGAGTGTGAGAGTATGAGTGTGCGAGTGTGTGTATGAGTGAGTGTGAGTGCTTGAGTGTGTAAATGAGAGTGTGGACGTGTTTGTGAATGTGTCTGAGTGAGGGTATGTGTGTGTGTGTGTGTCTGAGTGTTTGTGTGTCTGAGTGAGTGTGTGAGTGTATGTGAGTACATGAGTGTGTGTGTGAGTGTGTGAATGAGAGTGTGTATGGATGTGTGTCAGAGGGAGTGTGAATGTGTGAGTGTGTCTGAGTGAGTGTGTGAGTACATGAGTGTGTGAGTGTGTGTGTGTCTAGTGAGAGTGTGTGAGTATATGAGTGTCTGAGTGTGTGTGTTTATATGAGTTCGTGAGCATGTGTGTCTGACTATGTGTATGAGCGTGTGTCTAAGTGTGTGAGTGTGTGTCTGAGTGAGAGTGTGTGGGTGTGTGTCTGAGTGAGAGTGTGTGAGTGTGAGTGTGTGAGTGTGGGTGCTGAGTGTGTGTCTGAGTGACAGTGTGTGAGTGTGAGTATATGAGTGTCTGAGTGTGAGTGTGTGTTTATATGAGTTCATGAGCTTGTGTGTCTGAATATGTGTATGAGCGTGTGTCTAAGTGTGTGAGTATGTGTCTGAGTGAGAGTGTGTGAATGTGTGTGTCTGAGTGAGAGTGTGTGAGTGTGTGTGTCTGAGTGTGTGAGTGTTTGTGTGTGACTGTGAGCGAGTACGTGTGTGTTCGCATATGTGTGATTGTGTACAAGTGTGAGCGTGTGATTGTGCGTGAGTGCGCGAGTATGTCACAAGTAGCGGTTTGTGTGTGTGTGTGTGTGTGTGTGTGCGTGTGTGAGGCGCAGTCTGTGTGGGGTTCTGTTCTGTCCGTCCAGTTTCTCCAGCCAGGCTCCAGCTGCCTCCCGCGCTGCCATCCCGGCCCTTTAAATAGCACAGCCCTGGGAAGGCGGCGGCCGCGGGCACAGGCCTGCAGGAGGACACGGTGCGCACTGTGGGCTGAGCGCACGGACCTGCCTCCTGCGACGTGGCCCTGACCAGGGCCCTTTATGGAGGAGCCCCTCCCCACTCCTGCTGGCGGGGTGCAGGCGCGATGGCTGGGGTGGTCGCAGCTCTCTGGGGTGCTGAGGGGCCGTGGGAGCTGGGGGCACGTGAGGGGCCGTGAGGGCTGGGGGGGGGGCGTGAGGGCCGTGAGGGCTGCGTGCACCCGGGCGCCTCCATGTCTCCTGCGTAGGCTCCCCCGCCCCAACCCGAGGGCCGAGCCAGGCGTGAGCAGGCACCACCAGAGCACAGAGTGGAGAGCATTGCGGGCATGGGGCTCTGAGGAGGGGCGGGCGCCTGTGGGGTCTGGCGGGGCGGGCTGTGCCGGGGCCGAGCCCACCTGTCCTGCATCAGCTGCAGGGGTGGGGGCCAGCCAAGTCCCGAGACCCCCATGAGCAAGAGTGGGGCCGGGCGGCCACCCGGGGGAGGAGGGCATCGGCTCTGCTCCTGCCTGCGGTTCTGGCGCTGCGGCTCTGGGGGTCGGCCCCCCACCTCGCCCTGCCCCTGAGGGCGCCCAGACATGTCTGAGCTCACAGTGGGCACAGGGGCAGTGCTCCACCAGGGGCCACGCGGGGTCTCTGCGGGAGCCGGGCACGGGGCGGGGAGCAGAGGGGAGGGGCCTGTAGGCGGGATCAGCTCCGAGCTGGACAGCGCAGACGGTCACACGGCGGGAAGGCCTCGGTGCCTTGAAGCCACGTGATGACTCCCGAGGATGGCAGAGACCGTCCCGCTGTGACTTAGCACACACGCACACATGCACATACAGGCACACACATGCAGACACATGCACACGCGCACACACACGCACACACACACTCACTGTTTGCACCGTAGCACTGTTGTCCCGTTGTTCATCGATTTGCTCGAGCGGGCACCCGTAATGTCTCCATTGTGAGACTTGTCACTGTTTTTGGCATGTCGACTACGCCACGGGTAGCTTGCCAGGCTCTGCCGTGTGGACAGGATACTCTCGGTAGCTTGCTGGGATCTCCGAGAGGGACCGAGGAATCGAACCTGGGTCAGCCACGTGCAAGGCAAATGCCCTACCCACTGTGCTATCACTCCAGCCCCCACACACACACAAATGCACACACACGCAAGCACACTCACACACACATGCACACAATGCACGGACACTCACACATACACACATGCACACGCACGCACACTCACATACATACACAATGCACAAGCATGCATACACACGCACACATATGCACACTTATGTACATACATGCACACGTGCACATGTGTACACAACTCACACATGCATGCACACATACATATGCACACATGTATAGTCACACACATGCTCACACACATGTACACACTCACACATGTGCACATATTTATACATGTACACTCACATGCACACACTCATACACACATGTACATATACATACTCACATGTACACATGCACATGTACACACCCACACACATTCATACATGCATACACATATTCATAACCAACATGCACACATACTCACACATGCACACACAGGCACATAATCACACAATCACACCCACATTCACTCATGTACCCATGTGCTCACCTCACAGACATGCATACACATGTGCACACTCACCCACAATCATCACATGCGCACACACATATACACACACATGCCCGCTCATACTCACATACATGTGTACACACACTCTCTCACACACGCTGCGTGCCAATCAGCCCCACAGACACCCTCACTGCCAGCCCCGGCTGTGCCCCCCCTCCCCCTTGGCGGCCCCGCACGCCTGCCCCGGGAGCCTCCTACACGCAGCCACGACCGAGATGACGCGGCTGAGAGACCCGCGTGAGATCCCCGCGGTGGAGAGTCATGTTTCTCCCTGCAATTAGGAAAATAAATGTATCTTTTACACTTAAACGGTTTTTTAAAAATAACACGCTCCTTGCCTGGCGCACGGCGCGGTGTCGGCAGATGGCGGGGAGCTTCCTCGGCCCCCCCACACGTGTGTCCCCCCGCGGGGGGCCGGCGGGAGCCCGGGCTCCGCGCATTCTGGCACCGTCTGGCCGCCAGGGAGTGCCTCCCCCGGGGACGGTGCAGGGGGTGGTAGATGAGGGTCCCGTGGGCAGAAACGCCCGGACTCCTGCTGCCCGGGGGCTGACCGGCCCAGGGGCCAGGCCGGAGGGACTCGGGGGTGCGGGGCAGGCGGAGTCAGGCCAGAGAGGCGGCGAGGCGCGGGGGACAGGCCGGGCCCTCGGAGAGCCCAGAGGAGCCAGGCCGGCCCTGCGGGGGCCCAGCGCTGCCCCGGCCTGTGGGGACGCCAGTGGACAGGGGAAGCCCAGGACACGGTTTGCTCGGCCGCCTTGGGGCCGAGTCCCCACCCCTGCCCACGCCAGGGGGCCGGTCTGCAGCCTCCAGGGACAGGTGCCCCGGAAGCTCGGTCCTACCTGGAGGCGTTCCCCCCCCCGTGTCCGGGGCCAGCCGGGGCCCCCCCAGGAGCCGGTCAGATCAGAGTGGACGGTGGGGAGCTGGACTCCAGACCGCTCCCCGGGTGGGCGGGCAGAGGGGAGCCCACCTGCCACGCCCTGGCCCTCTCGGCCCAGCCCCCTGAGCCCTGCCGGAGCACTGGGCTGTGAGCTGCCAGACAAACCCGCCCCGCCTCCTCCTGGGACAAGGAGCAGCTGCCTGGGCTCCCGAGGGCGGGTCTGTGGGGACGCCACTGGCCACTGGGACGCCACGTGTGCCGGCGTGCAGGCTACCGGCCTGCAGGCACCCAGTCTCCGGGCGAGGGGGCTGGTGCCAGGCTGCGGGCATCGTCGTATGTTCTGGGAGTCGTGTCAGCGGTGCGAGGGCCCGGCCCTTCCCGCGGGGGGCGGGGGGGGCGACGTCCTCTCACTGTTTCTCCCCGCCCTGGGCTGCTAGACCGTCAGTTGGTGCCTCTTCGGGCAGAGCTGCCGCCCCCCCACCCCCGTGAGGGCAGGGAGCTGGTGTGTGTGTGTCAGTGAGTCAGTGTGTGTGTGTGAGTGTGTGAGTGTGTGTATGTATGAGTGTGTGAGTGTGCATGTGTGTGTGAGTCTGTATGTGTGTGTGAATATGTGTGAGTCTGTATGTGTGTTTCTGTATGTGTGTGTATGTGTATGAATCTGTATGTGTCTGTGAGTATGTATATGAACCTATATGTGTGAGTGTGTGTGAGTGTGTGAGTCTATATGTGTGTAGTGAGTGTGTGGGTGTGTGAGTGAATGTGTAAGTGAGAGTGTGTGTGAGTGAGTGTGAGTGTGAGTCTATATGTGTGAGTGTGTATGGGTGTATGTGTGAGTGTGTGTGAGTGTGTGTCTGTATGTGAGTCTGTATGTGTGTGAGTGTGTGTGAGTGAGTGTGTGGGTGTGTGTATATGAGTGTATGTGGGTGTATGTGTGTGAGTGTGTCAGTCTGTGAGTCTGTATGTGAGTCTGTATGTGTGTGAGTGTGTGTATGAGTGTGTGTAAGTGTGTGAGTGTGTATGAGTGTGTATGAGTGTGTGTGAGTGTGTGTGTGTCCACATCCCCCGCGGTCTGTGAGAGGACTGGACGGGTCTCTGTCCTCCTTCACGTGCTGGCCTGCCCTGTGACAAACACGGGCGGAGTGAGGGACCCGGCGTGTCTGAAGGACGGCGTCAGGCGTCAGCCGCCCTCACACATACAGACTCACACACACACACACACACTCACACATACAGACTCACACACACACCGTGAGGGGCCGAGGCAGCCTGGCCGGTGTGGGCTGGGCTCGAGGACCCCGTCTGGGGCCCAGGTCAGGTGGCCACGGGGGAGAAACGAAGTGGACGGGGCAGCAGGGGCCAGTGCAGGGGCGCGGAGGCAGGGGTGGCCCTCCCCCCGCGACTGTGCTCCGTGCCGCCCCCCCCCCCCCCGGGCTTCCCCTCGTCAGTCAGGGTCCCGGGGTCCAGAACAGCTGGTTCCGCGGCGGGGATGAATGGGCTTAACTTGGTTCTGCCGCCAGGTACACGGGCCCGGCCCCCTCCGAAGTACGCAGCCCCCAGGGCGGTCCCGGCCCTGTCCCAGGCCCCGCCCCAGGCCCCGTCCCAGGCCCCGTCCCCCTCCGAGCTGCAGCCTGCTTCCGTGGCCTGGACTCCCCGAGCCCCCGGCAGCTTTCGGCGGGGAGGGGGACCCCTTCCACCCCCCACGTCCTCGCCCCCCCCGCCCCCCGCAGGTGCTCGAGAGTGTCGGGGCCGAGCCCCGCTCGCTCCCGGAACCGCTCAGCTTGCTTTCGGGTGGGCGGAGGGAGGCGGGGAATCTGCTCCCAATAAAACTGCTGAAGCAAGGTCAAACATCTCCGCGAGGAGCGGCGGCTAATAAATGACAGCGCTGGCCCACATCCGCCGATTTACGCTCCCGTCGGCGGCCGCCTCTCCTTGGTTAAATCCACGGAGTAATTTCTGACTGTACTCATTGCCGGAGGAGATATTTCTTCCGAGTTAAATATCACTGGCTGTGCATTTGGGTACGAGAAGTGCAGGCGGCAATTTATAACCGGCACCATCGGCGGTGACGCGGTGGCGGGAGGGAGGGGGCTGCACCCCTGCCCCACCCGCGTTCCTGCCCCACTCACAGTGAGCCCCCAGGACGGGGACCCAGCCCGGGGCCCTGCAGACAGCCCTGCCACTGGCCCAGCCGCTGACCTGGCTATCCTGACCCCAGGGGGCCCGCTGGGTCGGCCGCGGCCAGCCAGGGTTACCCTGCGTGTGAATGTGTGCCGGGGGGGGGGGGGGCGGGGGAGGGCCTGGTCCTCCCCTTCCCCCTCCCCTCCCTCTCCCTCCTCCCTCCCTCCCTCACCCCTGCCTTCTCCTCAGCTGCTGCTGGGTACTCAGGGGCGAGCGACCTGCCTAGGCCCCGTGGCTAGATGTGGTGACCCAGAGGGACCCCGAGGGTCGGGGCCATCCCATGTCCCACACGGGCCCCTGGAGTGGGCCGGCCCCGAACACGCCCCTGCGGACCCTCTGGGCGGCTCCATCCCTGGCACCTGGGGCACACGGACCCGAGCCCGAGGCTTCGCCCGGCGGGCACCGAGCCCAGGGGTCCAGGAAGGGACGGACGTGTGTCCCCCTCTGGCAGGGGCTCGTTGTGATGGAGTCACTGCATGCGGCACGGCGGGTTCTCGCTGGGTGTCGCAGGGGGCCGAGCGTCCTCGAGCCAACGCCCCCCCCCCGGTGGAGTGCGTGTCCCCGCTTCCCGGGAACACGTGACCTCTGAACTCGGTCATGGAGGCGGCGCCCTCGGTCCCGCTAACTCCCGGGTCACGTGGCCTGGGTCACCTCCCGCCTGCTGGGTAGCGGGCGCCATCGCCTGCCTGAGTCCCGAGCTGGAGTCAGGCGTCTCCGTCACGCCTGTCACCCCGTCGCTTCCTGCCCATCATACGTGTCTCACCCAGGCTCCTGCCCCCCTCCCCACGCCCGCCCACTCCCCTTCCCTCACACACCGGCCAGCTGGGGCCACTGTCACAGCCTCGGTCACCCGCCAGCCACAGCCGCCCCCCCCATGTCTGCATGTCCCCCCAGACCCGTCCACGTCTGTCCTTCCTCCCGCTCGGCTCCCCCTCCCCTTTACCCGCCTCCGCTGCTCCCTTTGCCCCTCACAGTGCTCGGGAAGGAAGGGCCAACCCCGCGGCTCCTCTGCCACCACGTCCTGCCTGTCCCCTTTCTCCTTTCTCAGAAACTTACCATCATTATTATTTTTATTATTACTTTTGGCGACTAGAGCCTGGAATTTCCTGCGGTTTCTTTGATCCCGTCCCTTTGATGTCCCCCGTCTCCCCGGCACCTCAGGGTGGGGCAGCCCCAGCCAGCCTCACTGAGAGTCAAACCCCAGGCCCCGGCCCTGGCGCCAGCAGGGAGGTGGACACTCGCTCGGCTTTGATTCTGGGTGACCCGAGCGGCCAGGACAGAGTGGGCCCAGGCCCCCAGGGCCGATGCCCGGACCCCCGCAGGGCGCCTCCGCCCCTCACCCGGTGCTCGGAGGATCCCAGGGAAGAATCTGGAAGCTTCCCGCGGCCCCCGAGTGTCCCCCAGGGCCCGCAGACCCGCCTGCCAGCTCCTGCCCCTCCGTGCGGGGTCCGGGAGCTGCGGTGAGACGTTTCCCCTCGCGGCCCGCGGTGGCCAGCGCATGTCCCTCTAGACCTCGTCCCCCGCCCCCGGAGCCCCTGCGGGACGATTTATGGCGCTACAGCGCCGCATGACAGGACACTTGAGATCCGGATAAGCGGACGCCGGGAACAGCAAGAGCTGCCACCACAGTGACTGATTTGTGTGTCGGGGACACTCTGGCGGGGGTGGGGCTCTCCCCCGGCCGCCGTCCCTGCGCCCACCTCTGGGGCTCGCCCACCTGCCGTGTCCACCCCGGTCGCCACCGCTCCCAGCCACACACAGACTGCCCCATTGTCTATGTCGGACGCGTCGACCCGTTCTGAGTTCCCGTTTGGATGGGAGCACTGTCTGTAGCACTGTTGTCCCATTGCTCATCGATGTGCGCCAGTAACGTCTCCACAGTGAGGCTTGTTGTGACTGTGTTTGGCATATCGAATGGGCCACAGGGAGCTTGCCGGGCTCTGCTGTGCAGGCAAGATACTCTCGGTAGCTGGCTGGGCTCTCCAAGAGGGGCGGAGGAATTGAACCCGGGTCAGCTGTGTGCAAGGCAAACGCCCTGCCACTGTGCTATCGCTCCATGCTCCATATATATATATATATATATACACATTTGTAAAAGTATATTCCCTCTAAGGTTGGCGGCCGTCCGCATCAGCCCTGTCCAGTGTGGAGGCTGCTCTGGGGGTCCGGAGGCGGGAGGGACGAGTTGTCCGAGAACAGGTTCCCTTGTGGGTGAGGCCCCGTCCAAGGGTGTGGAGAGCGGCCCTGAGCAGGGCGGGGTTCAGTTCTGGAGGGTTTCAGCTGCCGGGGCTGGGTCCCTTGGGGCGGGGCGGGGTCTCCCCCACCCTGCTCTGGGGCGCCCCCAGGGAAGCGGCCTGGCGTGGGGTCCGGGGCACGGCTGTGACGAGTCGTTTTATACTCTCTTCCCAGAGAGGAGGACGGTGAGTCTCTGGGCCGTGGCCTCGGGTGAGATCATCTCACCGGCCCGAGGTCAGGTGCCGTTTCCGACGAAGGCTCCCCTGGTCTTCGAAGGCGGCCGTCCCCTCCCTGCTGCCGCCGCCTCCCTGGCTAGGCTGCGAGCCGGCCTTCTCGGGCTGTGCCTCAGTTTCTCGGGCCGTTCTAACAGATGCGGAGTGATACCTCGAGAGCGTCTGAGCTTGCGATTCCCTAATCACAGATGGTGTCTGAAACCTTTGATGGAGACTCATTTTCCCACCTGCGCATTATCTGTGCTGGGTTTCTGTTCACGCGTCTTGTCCTTATTAAAAAATTATTGCCTTTCGCATTGTGGAGGCGTAGTGATACGGACCCGCCGGGACGGTGTGTGTGTGAAATATAGTCCTTTGGCAGACGTGTGTGTTGCGATGTTAGTCTCCCGGGGGGGGGGGGCTACTCTCTTCATTTCTAAACATCTTTTGAAGAGTCAACATTTGTAATATCTAGGAAACCCAGTTTATCTTTTCGAAATTGTTCCGTGCTGCGGGTTTAGCGCAGGGTCTCACACCAGCGGGGGGGGGGTGGGGTGGGGTGGGGAGTGTTTTTCCTCGGACCCACCACCCTGGAACCACCCGTTCACTGGTCTCCCGTCCAAGCCCAAGGCCAGAAGCCTGATAATTTTTCATTTTGTGTGTCCGTGACGTGTTTTGAGTCGGAACTGTTTTGCAATGCAGAGTTGGGCCAAAGCTCATTTTTCTTCTCCGTGGAGCCACGTTGCAGTTGCTCTGTGGCAGATTCCCAAGTTTCGCGGGGAGGGTCTTTGCCCCGTAGGCTAGAGATGAGACTTTTGTACCCACGGGGTCTGTCTGGGACGGGCGGGCAGCTCCGTCCACTGTCTCTCGAGCCGGTGAGCTCCGAGAGGCGCGGGAGCTCCCAGGTGTGTGGGACAGGGGGCGGCTCCAGCCCTCGGAGTTTGCTCTTCCTCCAGCCGTGTCGGGCGCCCAGGGCCTTGCCTCTCCCCCCAACGTCACAGACAAGTTCGTCCTTGTCCCAGAACAGCACGTCAGGGGTTCTGCTGGGGTTTCCACTGACTCCAGAGACGGGGAGCAGGGCTGGCCGCTCAGGCCCCGGGGGAAAGCAGCACTCGGCCTCTCCCACCCACGGAAGAGGAGTTTCCCGTCACCCCCGCCCTCTGCCTCCCGAGCACGGCTCTGTCGTCTCCGTCACGTGAGTTCTGAAGTGGTTTGGGGAAAGGTACACAAAGGGGTTCTTTGGTTTTGGTGCAAATTATGTCACTTTTTTTTTGGAGGGATTTTCTGGGCGACACACAGTGATGCTCAGGGGTCACTCCTGGCAGTGCTCAGGGGTCACTCCTGGCAGTGCTCCAGGAACCATTCATGGTGGCTGAGATGGTTTTCTGCAAGGGAAGTGCCTGATCCCTGCACTATCTCTCTGGGCCACAAATCACATCGCATTTAGAAACTCACCGTCCACGTTTTATCGTTTGCCTCGAGAAAAGCAATTGCTTCTCACTACCCTTTCCTAACAATGTTTGGATTGAGTTCTAAGAAAGATCTGTGTGCGCGCACGAGTGTGTGTGTGTGTGGTGTGTGTGCATGCACGTGCGTGTGTGTGTGCGTGCGTGTGGTGTGTGCGTGTGTGTGTGTGTGCATGTGGTATGTGCGTGTGTGTGCATGCGTGTGTGTGCGCATACATGTGTGTGTGCATGTGGTGGGTGTGCATGTGTGCATGCATGTGTGCGTGCATGCATGTGTGCGTGCATGCATGTGTGCGTGCATGTGTGGTGTGTGTGTGCGTGTGTGCGTACATGTGTGTGTGTGTGTGCATGCGTGCATGTGTGCGTGCATGTGTGTGTGTGGTGTGTGCGTGTGTGTATGCTTCTGCAGGGTTTTCTCCGCAGACAGGCACTTCATCCACAAACAAGGACCACTTTATTGCTTCTTTTCTATCCTGTTTACCTTCGACATCTTTTTCGTGTCTCCGTGCGTTTGAGGTAGGAGTGGTGAGACTCTGGAGTTGCCGGGGGCTGCTCCTGGCTTTCCTCCAGCCTCTGGGCTGTCGGTGGGACCCGGGAGTGTGACAGACCCCAGTCCGATGTTCGTTCCTGATCCTTGTGTAGCCCCCCGGGGGTTGCTGTCAGTTTGATCAACCCTCTCACAGAGTGAGCTCATTAGTTCATTCATTTCCGCTACCCACTTCCTGCTCTCAGTTCCAGGGATTTATTTCTATTCTTATTGGCATTCATTTTTCTTTCATTTTCATTCGGAAGAGCCTGGCGAGCTCCCCGTGGCGTATTCGATATGCCGGATACAGTAACAACAGCAGGTCTCATTCCCCTGACCCTGAAAGAGCCTCCAATCCTTGGGAAGGATGAGTAAGGAGAGGCTGCTAAAATCTCAGGGCTGGGACGAATGGAGACGCTACTGGCGCCCGCTCGAGCACATAGATGAACAACGGGATGACAGTGATACAATGATTCGCATTCATTTTTCTCCCTGTCCCAGTCATGACTGTTCTCAGAGTCGCCGTCTGGGCTACTGGCGTCTCACGGTGCTTACTTGTATGACGTGCAGTCGAGGCAGGACGTTCCCCTGAGCACCGCTTCTGACCCACCCCGTTTGTGATTTCCTACAGTTTGTGATTTCCTCGTTTCTGGTTAAACTTACTTCAAACTTGTCAGACGCTCTGGATGCCTGGGTTTTTCCGCAGAGCCTTCTCTAGCCTCCAGACCCTTGGAGACTTTCCAGGGAGATTTCGGCCGCTGATTTGGAGTTTGCTCCGAGCAGGGGGCCTGTCTCCGTATGAATTCCTTCTGAGATTTATCTCCTCCTGATGTGTTAAGGTGTGTTTTTATGGCCCGGGGGTCTGCCTTGGTCCGAGCCTGAGAAGAATATCTATTCTTGGGTGTTGGGCGAAGCGTTTTGTAAGTGTCAATTAGCGGCGGCTGATGGATAGCGCCAGTCCTGAGTTTCAAGTGCGTCCTTGCCAGTTTTATGCCGAGAGGGTCTCTCAGCTACCGACGGCTGCGGCCTCGTGCCGTGCATTCATTTATTCGCCTCCTTGGATTCCCATCAGTCTGGGCTTGGTATTTTCACACTGTCATCTGGTGTCTGCACATTAAAACCTCGTGCGTTTGTGGAGACAGTTGATGCCTTTATCATTAGGTACTACCTTTTTTAAAAAAATTCAGCGTGACTGTCTCAGTTTGAAATCTGTTTTGCCTGAAATAAAAATAGCGAGTTAAGCATTCTCTTATCAGTATTAATAGACCATATCTTTCCCCAACTCTTGACTTTTAATATATCTGTGTCTTTATATTTAAAAAGCCATATATAACATATGGTGGAGTCTTTATGATTTTTATTTCTGTCTGACGGTATCTGCCTCTCGGTGGCTATTTCAGACGCTTCCTCTGCGCTATTATTGGTGCCATTGCACGAACATCTCCTCTGTTTTCAACAGTTTTCTATTACACTTGTGTCTTGTTTTTATTTTCCCCCGTCTTCCTCCCCGGCCCTGCCTTCTCCGGCTCCCATTGGACAGTGCGTTGCCCTATTTTCTGTTCTCTATTAGCAAACCCGCCATTTGTCTCTGGAAACGGTGGTGGTTTCTCCTTGAACTCGCAACATAAACCCACAGCTGCCTCAAGCCCACCCTCGAAATAGCATGACCCGGGGCCGCTGCAGCAGGCTCCGTAGGGCCAGTCTTGGGGCTGGGGGCCTGGCCCCACACACACACACACACTCACCTTTTTCGTGTCTTCTGCTCCTCTGCTCTGTGCTCACATCCCCAGCACGATCATTGCTTCACCACTCTGATAGCCCAACGTTAAACACACCCAGACAAATAAAAGATCTCATTTTACTTTTTCCGTTCTTTTCCTGCTGCCCTTCCTTCATTTCATTATTTCTGAAGATTGAGTTCCTTCCCCACACAGGTTTTCTGGTTGTTTTTTTTTTCTTCCCTTCTGAACAACTCTCACGCCTGCGAAGGCAGGTCCTGTTGACAAATTGCCTGGTTTTTGTTGATCCAAGAAGGGGTTTCTCCGTTTCTGAAGGGGCTGGTGCTGAATACAGAAATCAAGGATTTTGCTCTCAAGGCTTTAAATATTTGCCGCCGCTCTCTGCCTTGCTTGTCCCCGAGGGAGAGTCCGGGGTGACTCTCTCGGCTGGGGCGGGAGCACGGGGGGGGGGCAGCCCCCACCGGCCCCGGCAGGATTTATACAAAATCATTGACTCTGCTGGGGTGCTCCCCGCCTTCCCTGCCAGCCCGAGGGAGTCAGGGTGCAGAGCCGACGGACCGGACGATCCCCGGAGGAGCCGGGAGCACTGTCCCCGCGGTGGGATCCGGGGCCGGGATTCCCTTTGCGTGCTCCGTGCTCCCTGCCGGTGCTCCCTGCCCCCTCCCCGACGTATCCTCACCAGCCTGCCCCCCGCAGGGCCAGCCCCCCTGTGACATCAGCCCGGCGGGGACAAGCTGCGTGGGGGTAGGCGGGTGGACGGGGGGGGGCGTCCCCCATAAAAACCCCTTTTACACTCACGGCTGTAAAACTTTACAGAGCCGTCTGCACACGCGCCGTGAATAACAACCGTCTTTCCCTTTCAGCCACTGCCAAGTCCCCCACACCGCGAGGCCTCTGCGGGCGGGCTGGGGGCGGGCGCGGCGTCCTTGGGCCTGGGAACCCAGCCGGGCGCCCACGGGGGCAGCTGGGCCCGGCCCTGCACACGGCACCTGCGCAGGAGGGGGAGCACGCCGGCCCCTTCCAGAACCTTCTCTCCTCCGAGCCTGGCCTAGGGCAGGTTGGGCCGGTTCTGGCCGTCCAGGACCCACGGGACCCCGCCCAGCTCTGGGGGGTGGGGAGAGCCCTAAGGCGGGTTCAGGGTGGGGGGAGCCCCGGGGGGCTGGGGGAGCCCCTGGGAGCAGGACGTGGGGTTCAGGCGGGGGAGGGAGAGAAGTGTCACACTCCTGTCACCCACACGCCCCTCCCTGGGGTGCCCGGGGCGGGGGCGTCACCCACAAGGGAAGGCGAGGAGCTCTTCTCCCTGCACCTCACGCCTTCACAGTCTCTTTGCCCCCCTCCTCCCCTCCCTCCTCCCCACCTTCCTCCTCTCCACCCACCCGCCCCAACCCACCATCAGCCACCCACCCTCCATCACCCATCACCACCCACCCTCCACCCAACTGTCGTCTGTCGTCCACTCATGGGCCGTCTGCCCACCATTACCCACCGTCCATTCGTCAGCTCCTTCTGTCCGTCCGTCCACCCGTCGGTCCGACCCTCCGTGTCTCCGTCTGCCTGCCTGGTAGCCTTGGGCAGCTCTCGGGACCTTTGAGGAGGGTGTGGTGATGGTGGGGTGCGGGTTCCCCGTTTCTCTGCCTCTGCTGGGTCAGGCGGGGCCCCTCCCGTGCTGGGGAGGGGAGGGGCGGAGTGGGAGAGTCTCTTTTGCTCTGACTGTGTTTTCCTCCGATCTGTAAAGCGGGACCCTCGGGGGCACGTTGCCTGCAGCACCGAGTTTGAAAACATTCGATTAAAACTTGAGGATCAGCCGCCCGCAGGGGGTGGGGGGGTGGGGGCCGGGAGCTGGAGGGCTGCAGGCAGGGGCACCCCAGAGGGTGGGCAGGTGAGCTGAGGGTGGGTGAGTGAGTGTGTGTGAGTGTGTGGGTGTGTGCGAGCAGGTCAGTGTGAGAGTGAGAGTGTGTATGTGTGTGAGTGTGAGTGTGTATGCATGTGAATGCATGAGCGTGAGTGTGTATGAGTGTGAGTGTGAGTGTGTATGTGTGTGAATGCATGAGTGTGAGTGTGTATGAGTGTGAGCGTGTCAGTGTGTCTATGAGTGTCAGTGAGTGTGTGTGTCAGTGTGAGTGTGTGCATATCTGAGTGTGAGCAGGTGTGTATGGGTGTGTGTGATTGTGTCTGAGCATGTGTGAGTGTGAGCAGGTGTTTATGTGTGTGGGTATGTGAGTGTGTGTGTGAGTGGGCGTGTGAGTGTGAGTAGGTGTGTATGTGTGTGAGTGAGTCAGTGTGAGTGTGAGGGTCTGTGTGTGAGCAGGTGTGTGTTGAATGTGTGAGTGGGTGTGGGTGTGAGCGGTGTTTAGTGTGTGGGTGTGTGAGTGTGTGAGCATGTGTGAGCAGGTATGTAAGTGTGTGGGTGTGTGAGCATGTGTGAGCAGGTGTTTATGTGTGTGGGTGTGTGTGAGTGGGTGTGTGTGAGTGTGTGAGCGGGTGTGAGTGTGAGCAGGCATGTATATGTACATGTGTATGTGAGTGTGAGCTGATGTGTCTGTGTGTAGGTGTGTGTGCATGTGTGAGTCTCCCTTCCCCAACACCCTGAACGGCTCCTCCTCCAGGAAGGCCTCCCTGCTGCTGCCTGAACACTGAGTCAGGAGCGGGGGCTCCGGGTGTCAGTGCTCCCATTGGACGCGCCTGGTCAGGGGAGGGCCCGAAGTGCAGTGCTCCCTTCTCTGGAGGAGACGCCGGCAGCGGGTCAGCCTGACGTGGTGAAAGGGGCCTTTTGAGGTGGATGGACTCGAACCCAGGCCCAGCAGAGTGGCTGAGTGGCCGGCCTGGGTCAGCTCGCTCCTTGCTCCTTAGCTCCTGGGGCGCGGCCAAGGGCCCCGAGTCCATCAGGGTCACTGGTCGGGCGGGCAGCACCTGAGCGTGCTCAGCCCTTGCCGTGGGGGAGGTGGGTGGCCAGGCGCCCGGGAGACGTGGTGCATGGGGCTGCCCCCCCCTCACAGGGCCCTGCCCTGCCCACAGCCCTCCTGGTGCCCCTGCCCAGCCCGTGCCCCTCGTGGTGACCCAGGGTCTGGCTCATTCCCCGCATTGTCCCTCTGTGTGTGGGGGGGTGACTCCCCCCGCTGTGCTCAGGGCTCCCTCCTGGCTCAGTGCTCGGGGCGGCACCCGCGGGGCTCAGCCTGGCTCGTCTCTTGGTTCGTTCTCACTCCGAGCAGATTGTGTGGGGATTCACTGCACACACGTAGGCTTTCTTGCTGATGTAAACTCTTCATTCCAAATGCTCATGGACTCAGGCGGCTCCTAAAGCCTCCCTCTGCCCGCAGCGGGGGCAGCCGCAGGCGGTCCCAGGGCCTGACGGGCTCTGTCCCGGGGCCACACCTTCGAGGCCGCCCCCCGTCCTGGCCGTGCCGCCCCTCGAGCCCTCTCTGGGCCCTAACGTCTGTGTTTTTCCCAAATCTCGTCTTTAGCGTCGTACACTGTGGTCGCAACCCCCGACGGACGAGCCTGAGTGTGGGAAGCAGCTTCCAAGGGTGCTTCAAGGGCCCAGAGAGTCAAGTGCAGGCGGTCGTGGGGTCCTTGACCTCTGTCCAACCCGATTCTAACCCCACATACCACAGGGTCCCCTGAGCCCTGTTAGGAGGGCGCCCCGAGCACAGAGCTAGGAGTGACCCTGAGCACAGAGCTGGGAGTGAGCACTGAGCACAGAGCCAGGAGTGAGCACTGAGCACAGAGCCAGGAGTCAGCCCTGAGCACAGAGCCAGGAGTCAGCCCTGAGCACTGCTGTGTGGGCTTCCTCCTTCACCAAAGAAACAATTTTTAACACAAATCTCATCCCACCTTTTTTGCCGCTGCTTTTCCAGGGAGGGGCACCCCCGGGGATGCTCAGGGGCTACCCCCGACTGCACAGTGCTCAGGGGTGCCGGCATGGAGCCCGGCCGGCCGTGTGTGAGTGCCATCACCCCGGCTGACTGCAGCAAACACCGGCACTGGAGCCTCGTGTAGGGCCAACCCCCGGCGGGGCCCGGGGTGTCCCCAGGGTTGCCGGGCCTCTGACTCGTGGGCGCGGGACGGCAGCTGGCCATGGCGTCCAGTCCCTGGACGCAGGCAGAGCCCCGCTGCAGAGGCCCTGAGGGTCCCTGCCCCCCGCGGACGACCCCCCCAAGGCCTCACGGAAGTTTCTAGGCCAGAGGGGGGCTGTGGGGGCCTGCTCTGCGGCCCGGGCTGGCCGGGGGTGTGGCGTGGGGAGGCAGGGGTGGGCGGGGCGGTGGGTGGGGCGTGGGCCCGCCTCACACCCTGCGCGAGACCAGAGCAGTGGAGGGGACGGGGTGGCAGGAGGGAGCCCAGGCCGGTCCCCGCCGGGCTGGGAGTCACGGCTCCTGTCACACGTGAGTGAGTCATTTCCAGGGGAGCTGTGGGGAGCCTGCCAGACACGCCCCAAGCCGGGCTCTGCCCAGGCACCCCCAGGCGGCACCGACAAACAATTATCACCTCTTAGCAGACATCACACTCGCGCGGTGTGTCAGTCTGGGGAATATCACCTCTCTGAGAGCCGGAGGCTCCACGCGAGCGGGGCGGGCCCCACCCCTGCTCGGGCTCTCGGCAATACGAGGGATAATAAGGTTAGCAGTGACTGCTGAAAGCTTTTCTCGGAGCCTCTGCAGAGAAGGGCTGGGCGGGTGGGGGCGGGGGGGTGGGGTAAACCGCCAGGGACAGAGTCTCGTCCACGTCGTCTGCAGACTAGGGCCGAGACGGGGACACCCGGGGACGCATGTCTCACCGCCCGGTGTCCCCAGGCGCTGACCTGGGGCATGCAGGGGAGTGTGGAGGGGGGTGGCACAGAGACCCTGAGGCAGACGGGCCCAGGGACAAGCCCGCCTGTGTCCCCGCTCAGCCTGGGACCTCCGAGGGCCGGGGAGAGCCGCAGCCCCTGCAAACGCGCGGGGGAGACGGCGTGGGGGTGTGGGGACCTGGGGTCTCCCACGGCCGCCACAGCCTCCCCCCTGCCCACAGACCCATAGCCCAGGCCCCTGTCTCTGCTCTACAGCTCGGCTGAGGTGACCTTGAACACAGGAGTGGACGAGGGAGCCGGGTCGGGGGTCCTCCAGCTGGACCGTGGCACTGGGACCCCTTATGTGCCCATGTGCGTGTAGGTGTGATGTTGCAGCTGTGACGGTGTGTGGAGCGGTTGGGTGTAGTCTGAGTGACGGGTGCGGTATCTGGGTGTGTGTCAGGTGTAGTCTGAGTGACAGGTACCATATCTGGGTGTGTGTGTCGGGTGTAGTCTGAGGACAGGTGCTGTATCTGGGAGTGTGTTGGGTGTAGTCTGAATGACAAGTGCTGTATCTGGGTGTGTGTGTCGGGTGTAGTCCAACTGACAGGTGCTGTATCTGGGTGTGTGTCAGGTGTAGTCTGAGGACAGGTGCTGTATCTGGGTTGTGTTGGGTGTAGTCTGAGTGACAGGTGCCGTATCTGAGTGTGTGTCGGGTGTAGTCTGAGTGACAGGTGCAGCATCTGTGTTTGTGCTGGGTGTAGTCTGAGTGACAGGTGTGGTATCGGATGTGTGTCGGGTGTAGTCTGAGTGACAGGTGCTGTATCTGGGTGTGTGTGTGGAGTGGTTGTGTATGTGGGTTTAGTGTGTAAAGAGGACACACGAGGGGCATAAAGGGCCAAGGCAACACCACAGAACTGACCCCCACCCTTATTTTGGGGGTGGGAGGCAGGGCTGCGGGGGAGGGGGGTGTGCTTGGCTCTGGGGGTGCTGGTGTGGGTGCATCGAAGCCAGTGTGGCCGTTATTGTAAATCACAGAAACTTAATTAGAAAAGCAAGTGTGTGTGTGGGGGGGCGCTGGTCCCTCCCTGGCCAGTGCTTGTGAGCAGTGGCCACGTTGCACGAGGAGCAGTGGGCAGTGCCCGGCCTGCACGTGTCCCTGTGGGTGTGGCCGTGGCATGTGCCCGGCTTGCTCACCCCCCTCGTGCCCCTGGGCCGCTCGGTCGTGGGGTCCCCCTTCTCCTGTGCACGGACGCCCACGGCCCCTCTGGCCTGCCGGCCGCGCCCCTCCTCCGCCCAGGGAGGCTGTTTACTAGGCAGCGCTGCCCACGGCCCCTCCCGCCCCGGCCGGCCCCGCCTTCGGAGATGGCTGTTTAATTGGGCTGAGTTCACCCAATCGCCCACTTTCTCATCTGTGCACAGGAAATATTTGCTGCCTGGATGGTTGGTTTTATTTGTCCTAAAATTACTTCTCACGGAGTTAGAACATGCCGAGGTTTAATGAACAATCAAGTGGGCCTTTATTTTCCCACGTTTTATGACAAGATCCGCACACACCTACCGCCGGGCAGATGACACCCGGAGGTTACTCAGAGCGTCTCAGTGACGGCCACGAGTGTCGTCGACCGCCATCGCCAGCTGACGGTGGGCCCTGGGGGGCTCAGCCCAGCCGGACCCCGTCAGTCTGGCCGGCTGCTCCACCACGCGCTGCCATCTGGGTCCACAGACCCCCACTCCGCCCCCCTGGGCCCAGACCCCCGCGGGCAGGTCTCTGGAGTCCTGAGCCAACGCCCTGCTGCCCCGGCCACCTGTCCAGGCTCTCCCTTCCTCCCTCTGCCCGGCTCCACCCGAGGCCCGGACGTGGCCCTTCCACGTCTGAAGGGCGAAAGGCTCTGCCCGGCCCTGGCACCCCTGCGCGCTGAGAGGCTCAGCCGCACCCTGAGGCCGGCGGGCTTCCTGGGCGTGGGGCGGCCGTGGACAGACGTCTGCAGAGGCCGCGGTGGCCAGAGTGACCCGTCAGAGCACTGCGCCCTCGGGGGCAGAGCCTCAGCACCCCCGGGTGGTCCCTTCCGCCTCCCCTCTACTGGGCAGCTGGCTGGTCAGTCCCAAGGCCACGGAGCAGGCTTAGACATGACCCTAATGGGGCAGCGTCCACACGCCAGAGGAGCCCGAGGGTGTCAGCGTGGGGACGGGTCTCCAGGACGCCGGGGGCGGCCTGCGGGTGGGCGCGGGTGGTGATACTGGGGTGGGGGGGCTGGGGGGGTGGGGGTGACCCTGGTGAAGGCGGTGAGGAGGTGATGGTGGTGTCGGGTGGGGGTGGAGGATGGGGATTGTGGTCATGATGGGGGTCAGGGGTGGAGACCGAGACCGGGTGGAGGTGAGCGAGGTCGCGGCGGCTCCCGGCCGGCCGTTCCCTGGGGGCTCTGTCCCGGCCCCGTGGTCCCTGGCAGATGGCTCGTTACGCAGCCCTGGCCGTGCCCAGCTGGCACATCCTGCTGCCAGGCAGCACGTGGCGACGCTCACCTGCCCGGGCGCTCGCTCTCCCCCACTCCCCTCCCCCTGGCTCGCGCGGCGGAGCCCCCTGCAGGCCGGCTCTCCCCGGGGCCGGCCCTCCCGGCGGAGCAGGTGCGAGGGACGCGCCTTGGACTCAAACATGGAATTATCGAGATGCTCCCGCCGCAGCGACAGAGGCTCCGACTGTTCCCGCGGTAATAATATCTTAGACACAAAAATAACCGCCACGTGGGAGTTGCCGCGGGGAGCTGCCTGGGCCGGGGCTGCTCCCCACGCGGCCCAGAGCCGCCCCGTGCCCGGGTGGCCGGCCAGGGACCTCCGCGGGGGCCGGGGGGGGGGCCGGGGGGAGCTCACTAGCGCGGGTGCCGCCCGGCAGATGGCCGACGGCTGCTCCTCGCACGCTCCCGGCACGCCCGCCTGGGAGAGCGTTTTGGATCGTCACGGGTGCGATTTACCAGCTCGCGCCGAGGGCCCGGCTGGCTCCCGGACGTGTTGGACAACCGCACGGTTGTTTCTCGAGAAACATGCAAGTGGGGGCGTCTCCCGTGCGGCTGGGTTCCGAGAGGCACTTTGGGAGCCGTGGGGGGCCCTGGTGGGTGGTGGCGGCGGCCCTGGGCCGGCTGGTCCTGACCTTGGCAGGGACGGCCCCCGCAGGCCCGGGCTCAGGGCTGGACACGCCGCGCCATCTGCCGTGAAGGGCGGCGGGGGAGGGGAAGCCTCCAGCAGGAGCCTGGCACACTCGCAGCTCCTGCGGCTGGCAGGGGCGACGCGGCGCCTCCCTCCCTGCCCCCAGGGGCCCCTTCCCGGGGCCACGGACCCCAGGACACTGGGCAGAGGCAGGGGAGCGTGTGTGCCAGGCACGTGGGCACGCGGCCCCCAGATCGAGGCGGGAGGGGGGGGGTCGGGAGGGCGTCGGGAGGCACCGAGCGAGCGGGATCTTCCACGGCGAGGCCTGACCCGGCCTGGGCCCTGCCTCACCCCCACGCCGGCCCCGGGCTGCTGCTGGCCGTGTGCAGGGTCACATGGGGCCATGGCCTCCCCTCAGAGCTGCTCCGGCCCTGCTGTGGACTCAAGAGTGGGCAGGGGCGAGGCTGTGCAGGGCTGTCACCTGCACCAATGCCAGGCCAGTGGTCATGTTCTGTGAGTACCACAGCCCCCCCCAGCCCACCCCCTCCTCACAGCCCAGCCCTCCCAGCCCAGCCTCCCCACAACCCTCCCCACAGCCCAGCGGGCTTCTAGGGTTGGTCAGTGTCTCCCTGAACAAACTAGAGCCAGGCACCCAGGCACACTCATTCCACAGGAAGTTCCTTCCGCACATGTGTGCAAAAGCCCATGTGTGCAAATGTTCGTGTGTGCAAACACACATGCGTTCAAATGCCCGTGTGCAAACATTTATGTGTGCAAACACCTGTGTACAAATGCCCATGTGTGCAAACATCCACGTGTGCAAACGTTCATGTGTGCAAACGCCCGTGTACAAGTGCCCGTCTGTGCAAACGTTCATGTGTGCAAACGTTGATTCTGTGCCCGAGTGTGCAGACCTTCTCACGCTGTTCCTGCCCTCTGTGCCGAGTGGTCATGGGCTGTGCCCCGCGCAGGCTGCCCCGGGACGGCGTCTGAGCCCCTGCTGCCCGCTCCAGTGGCCAGGCTGTTGGGAGGCCGCTCGCAGCTGGGAGGGGCCTGGGAGCAGCGCTGCCCCCGTGGGCTGAGGCCACCAGTGTGGAGTCCACGGGAAAGGACTCGGGCTGTGGTCCCTGCTGGGGGGAGCTGCCCCCTCTGCACAGACCCCAGCGACCCCGGCAGGAGGCGGCGACGGGCAGGCGGGGGCGGCTGCTTGGGGAGCAGCAGTGGAGAGACCCCCAGCCCACCGTCCCCCGCACTCGACACAGCCCCGGCGGGGGCAGGCGGCCGCCCGCCGCCCGAGCCAGCCCTTCCCGGCGGCCCATGGAATTATCAGATTTTGCTCGTTCCCCACACGAGGATCCGCGCTCAGCTCCACGCCAATTTAATCCAATCTCTATATTTAAATCTGGAAGTGGCTGCGGCGCAATTGCATGTTTTTACAGAATTAAGCTTAACGCCGGGGAGGGGCGGGGCGGGGGCAGCCCGGGGGAGCCGGTCTCCATGGGAACAGAGACAGCGGCCCCCCTCCCGGGCTGCGCCGTGCCGCGTGGGGCTCGGATCTGGGGGCGCAGCGGCACGGGGAGAGCCCTCCGTCAGCACGGCGCCCGCTGCTCAGCCTCGGGGGCTCGGGCCGGGGGGCGGGGGGCCGGGGGCCAGGGCCGGGCCAGCGGGGAGAGGGACGGGGTGGGTGGGGCCCGGGGCTGCCCCAGATGGGCTCTTGGGGCCTCCCTGGCCACAGGGACCCCGAGAAGCCAATGGCCAGCACCCCGTCCTGGCGTCCAGCTGTCACCTGTTCCTCTCCGGCTCCTGCTTCTCTTCCAGAAGCTTCCGGAGTGTGTCAGCCACATGCCCAGAAATGCGGGCAGGGGTGTGCTCGTGCCACGGGCAGCAGGGCTGGATGAGGTGCCCGTGGGGCCCCCCCCCGAGGCCGGGCCCTGCAAGGTGTGTGGTGTCCATGCGGGGAGGAGACAGCAGCGTGGACGGTGGGGCGGGGGGGTGTCCGGGGTGGAGGTACTGGACACAAGCGAGGCCTGAGAAGAGGGAGACGGTGGGGGTGGCGGGGAGGTAGACAGCGCTGGGGGAGTGGGGTCAGTGCCGCCAAGCTCCCGGGCTGGACACAGACATTCTCCCTGGGGCTCCCTGGGGACGTCTCCCTGGGGACAGGCCAGGGCAAAGTCACCGGGCGTCCGGGAGAAGAGATGGCTGTTCCCCCCCCCCCCGACCCGGGCTGAGCGCCTCAGCTGTCCCCTGCTGTCTGGGGCCCAGTGTCCACTTTCCCGCTGTCCCGGGGCCCAGTGTCCACTGACCATGCCGGGCTTCTCCCGTGTCGGCTCGGACCCCGGCTGTCTGCGTGGCTGAGTCTGGCCCCACACCTGGTAGCCGGGGCGGGCAGCTGTCCAGCACGGCCACACGTCCTGCCTCTCCCACTGCCCCGGGCGTCCTTGGACACCCGCCTGGGCCCCACCGTCCTCCCCCTGGCCTTGAGTCACTTGGTTCCGGCACATCCACCGGCACATCCATCGTCGGGGCAGCTGCAGGAAGGCCGCGGGCCCCAGGGAGGCCTCAAGGCTGCGGGCGGCCGCGTGACGGAGAGTGTGTCACTCGGCCCCCCGGGGGACATTTGTCTCCGCTGCCCCATCAGTGGCTGTTGCCAGGCGAGACGGCAGCCAGGGAGGAGCCGCAGGGCTCAGGGGCCCGGCAGGACGGAGCCTGTGGGCGGGTCTGGCCAGTGGGCGGGGCTGGCCTGTGGGCAGGGCTGGCCTGTGGGTGGGACTGGTCTGTGGGCGGGCCTTGCCGTGTGGGCGGGGCTGGCCAGTGGGCGGGACTGGCCTGTGGGCGGAGCTGGCCAGTGGGTGGGACCGGCCTGTGGGCGGGACTGGTCTGTGGGCGGGCCTTGCCGTGTGGGCGGGGCTGGCCAGTGGGCGGGACTGGCCTGTGAGAGGGGCTGGCCTGTGGGCGGGACTGGCCTGTGGGTGGGACTGGCCAGTGGGCGGGACTGGCCTGTGGGAGGGGCTGGCCTGTGGGCGGGGCTGGCCTGTGGGCGGGGCTGGCCTGTGGACGGGGCTGGCCGTGCTGCGGGCATGGGTGGCAGGTGGCCGGCCCACACTCGGGGTCCTGGATGTCCGTAGGGGGACACTCGTGCTCAGGGGCCTCCCCCCCGCCCCCAGGGGATGGAGGTCACGGCCGGCAGCGCCCTGTCCTCCGAAGAGCAGGCGTGCCCGGGTGCCCCGGGCAGGCAGGGGGATGGCAGCTGGGGTCTCGCCCCACCTGGCCTGGCAGGTGCTGGGGCGCCCGGGGCCTCCGCCCAGTGGGGACCTCAATTACGGGCCATTATCCTGGGGAGAGGCCCGGCCTTATCGCAGATGAGATAAGATCCGTCTGTAATGGGCCTGTCTGGCTTCGTTCTCCGCGGCCACGGGACCGCAGGGTCCGTCCCAGCCTCTGCCCGCGCGTCCTCCTGGGGCGGGCAGAGCCGGGGGTGGGATGGGAGGGAGCCCGAGCGGTCAGGGTGCCCAGCCCGCAGGGGAGCTGGCCTCCCCACCCACCCCGTGCAGGGGGCAGCACTGGCCCTGGGCAGGTCCTGAGGGTCCCCCCGGGGCGGCCAGGCCAGCACCACAGTGGACTGTGTGACCTGTCGTCACAGTCCAGGCCACGCAGAGGGACAGATGCATGGACGGAGGGGGACGGCTCGGGGCCGGGGTCTGGGCCACGGTCAGGGACGGGTCAGGGACGGGCTCCTTTAGCTCTAAACCCAGAGTGTTATGAACGGCATGCCGGTGGCGGGAAGGTTCTGACCCAGCAGGTCCAGGCTGGGGACTCGGATTCCGCGTTTTCCACTTGGACCTGGGTCCGGACTTGAGGGTAGCAGCCTCCAGGGTCACTGTCTGTCCACGGTCACAGCCATTCCAAGGTCACTGTCTGTCCAAGGCCACTGTCCGTCCAAGGTCACTGTCCGTCCCAAGGTCACTGTCTGTCCCAAGGTCACTGTCCATCCAAGGTCGCGGCCCTCCCAGGTCATTGCCCATGTCCGAGCTGGGCGGGCAGCATGCCCACAGCCCCTGCTGATGGGAAACTGAGGCCCAGCTGCAGACATTCCCCACAGCCTTCGCCCCCTGCTGGGTCCCAGGCCGTGGCTCCGGCTGACCCAGGAAGAGAACACAAGGTGCCCCTCGGGGAGCCTCTGGCTGCTACCGAGGGGCGCTGGCCCTGGAAGGAGGGTCCTGCTGTGCCCCCCGACCCCCATACTCCGGGGCCCCAGGACAGTCCACAATTGGCCCCCAGAAAGTCACACGTCAAGGTCAGTGGGGACATTAGAAATCAGGGTCAGCAGTGCCTGCCCCGCACCACGTCCAGCGCCCACGGCTGCGGGGTCAGCACCCACGGCCCACAGTGGCCGGACACTCGCCGTGGTCCCTCTGTCTCACCTCTGGCCGTCTCTGTCCTGATCAGCGGCCGGCGGTGAAACCGGCTGCCGTGGGAGTTCCATGCACTTTGCCGAGAAAACTGTCACTTAAAATGCATGTGACTGGGGCTGGAGCGAGAGCACAGCGGGGAGGGCGTTTGCCTGGCATGCAGCCAACCCGGGTTCGATTCCCAGCATCCCACAGGGTCCCCTGAGCACTGCCAGGAGTGATTCCTGAGTGCAGAGCCAGGAGGAACCCCTGTGCATCGCCGGGTATGACCCAAAAACCAAATTAAAAAAAAATAGAGACCAGGTGAGGGACTCACCAAAGCCCATCAGTTCGAGAGCCACCGTGACCAAGGCCCGGGGCCCCCAGCCCTAGCCCCTGTCCAGGTGCCCAGCCCGAGGTCATCACTGGCTTGAGCCTCTCCGCTGTCGGCCGTCCAGAAGCCTGTCATCTCCCAAGCACTCGCCCGCCTGCCCCTCCGGGCTGCCCTGACTGGTCGGGAATGTCTGCGGCTGTTTCTTCTTGACAAACACCGTTCTCTCCCTCTCCGCTTTGGCCAGACGCAGTTTCCGAGTCTCTGTCGTCACTCGCTCTGAACGCGTGGAGACGGGGTTGGAGGCTGTGCAGGCCCCTGCTGCCCTGTCCGGCGGGTGCCTGGCCCTGGTCCCGGCCACACGAGCTGCGTGTCGGGCACTGCTGCTGACACGGGTGAGGACAGTCTCCCTGGGTGTGTTCCGCTTGTGTGTCTCGCCTTTGCGTCTGTGGGTACAGGCCTTTCTGCCATCGTGAATCAACGCCCCCGCTGGCACCCTGGCATCCTTTTCCTGTTCTCTGCTCTGTCTCACAGTGCCACCCTCTCGCCTGTCCCATGCCAGCTTCTCACCCTCCTCCTCTTCGCCCTCCAGCTGCTAGACTCTCTCTTTCATCGTGTCGAGCTACCGCCGAGCTCGTCCATCGCACTTCTCCTAGCAATTCTCCTAGCGATTCTGGATTTTATTGACTGCTTATAACGAGAAAACTGTCACTTAAAATGAGTATGGCTGGAGCAATAGCACAGCGGGGAGGGCGTCTGCCTTGCACGTGGCCAACCCGGGTTCGATTCCTCCGTCCCTCTCGGAGAGCCCGGCAAGCTACCGAGAGTATCCCGCCCGCACGGCAGAGCCTGGCAAGCTCCCTGTGGCATATTCGATATGCCAAACACAGTCACAACAAGTCTCACCATGGAGACATGACTGGCGCCCGCTGGAGCAAATCGATGAGCACGGGGACGACAGAGCGACAGTGCTGTGCTGTAACAGCTGGTCGTCAGGAGGCTCTGTTCCTTCTTGTTCCTTCTCTTAACGCTGTGTCTCCATTTAAGGATTTTTATAGAGTGTGACGTTAAACTCCCGGTCCACGGCTCAGGGCCACACGGCCGTCGCGGGGGGGTAACTTTACCCCCTTTTCCCACTGCCGCTTAGCTCTGGAGGCTTCTTGCTTTTTGTTCTGGTACATTCTGTGTTTATTTCGAGTTTGATTGTGCTCCTTCTCCTGGCTTGGTGGAATGGAACTCATGGGGACAGGGAGGGTTGCTGCGAGAATTTTCCCCTGCCAGACAAAGCTCGCTTTGTCACTGACATCAGACCAGGAACTTGGAATCACTCTCGGCACGACCGACCGGAGAGCAGAGGAAAATGACTCAGAACAACGGGGCAGTAGTGTTGGGGAGGGGGTGGGCGGGAGCAGCACGGGTGCTGGACGCTGCTGTGATTCCTCCCGGCAGGGCTGGGCCTGGCGCCCCCACGGGCCACTGCTGGGGCTTCCATGGCTTCCCGGCCCTTCCCGAGCAGCTGGGCCCCCTCAGCCCCACCCAACGACACTGCTGCCTCGTGTGCTCCTCCAGGCCCGGCAGCAGCCAAGACAGCACGTGTGTGCTTTGCATGTGCTTTGCGTGTGCTTTGCGTGTGTCTGGGTCTCCATAGGACCCGCTCTGCTGAGCAGGGTTCTGGGGGGTGAAAGCGTCTCAGTCTGTAGACAGGCCCGTGCCCAGGGCGCACAGGGCCATGCCAACGGGCCCTTGCTTGTCCCAGTCCGGTTAGAACCACCCGCTAGTCACGGCCGAACCATCCGGTCATCGTCAGGGGTGCCCACCCCCAAGAGCCTCCCCCTGCCGGCGGGCGGCTGAGGAAGAGGAGGAGGAAACGGAAACGCACCCGAGCTCTGCCAGCCGGGCCAGGGGCCGTCCAGGGACGCGCCCAGCCTGCTGTGCGTACTGTGGCATGTGAGTGCCTCTGTTGCACGCATGTGCTGCTCTGTTACACATGTGGCTCTGTCGCCTCTGTGTAGAGCTCTTACACGTATGACTGTTGTGTGCATGTGCCACTGTGTTACATACATGACTGTTGCATGTGTGTAAAGGTGTGTTACACACAAGACTGCTGCATGTGTAGAGTTGTGTTACACACATGACTGTTGCATGTTCAGAGGCATGTTACATGCATGACTGTTGCATTGTGCAGAGGCATGTTATACACATGACTGCTGCATGTATATGCAGTTATGCTACATATGTGATTGCTTCATGCATGTAGAGGTGTGGTACATGCATGACTGCTGCATGTGTGTAAAGGCATGTTACACACAACTGCTGCATGTATAGAGGTGTATTATATACATGACTGCTGCATGTGTAGAAGTGTGTCACACACATGACTGCTGCATGTGTAGAGGTGTGTTGCTCACATGACTGTTGCATGCACATGCAGCTATGTTACACACATGACTATTGCTTGTATGTAGAGGTGTGTTGCACACAAGACTACTACATGTGTGGGGGTGTGTTATACATATGACTGTTGCATGCATGTGCAGCTCTGTTACACACATGACTGTTGCATGCATGTAGAGGCATATTACACGCATGACTGCTGCATGTGTGCAGAGGCTGTGTGTGCAATGGCACTGTTGTGCAATGGCTCTGTTGCATGTATGTACTGCTGTTGCCAGCACAAACTCCATCTGGACGTGGTGGAGGCGCTAGGCATGCCCGGGTGGGCAGTGCAGGTCTCACCTGGCTGCTGACTCGCCACCGGGTCACGTGTGTGGAGGAAGCGGTGCCCGGTGCTCCATCAGGGGCTCTGGGCGCTAATGGGCCTCTAATTAGGGGCGCGTATGTCTTTAAACGGTCTTCACTGCACACTGACGTGGACGTTAACGGAGACGGGTGGACGGCCGCTGCAATCTTGAGGCAATAATTGCCTTAATTTATTTTTCAGGGACCAAAATTAGAGACAGCCCCGTTTCCCCGCCGCGTCTCCGGGAGAGCCGCCCCCACCGCTGCATCTAATTTAGATAAAAGCCGCGATCACTGGGCCTCATGGGGCCCCGGCGCCTGCACCCCTGGGTGACGCTTGGGGCCACCCCACCACGGCCCCAGCAGCTCACATCAGCAGGCCCCGGGCGGTCGGGGCGCTCGCCGTGAGTCTGGGGGTGCTGGCGGTGGGGGCTCAGGGTCACCACCAGGGTCCTGAGGACAAGATGGGCCGAGCAGGGTGTGGCCAGAGCGGCAGGAGGGGGCGGGGGGGTGGTGAGCCTGGAGGTCCCGCGGCTGTGGGCGTCTCTGCAGGGAGACCCCCGTCCCCCGCCCCCGTGGCAGCTTCTGGTCCCGGCTCTCGGCTCTGCCGTGTGTCTCGCCCGCCCCTGCCAGCCCACGGGGGGTCATGCTAAGTCGGGGGAGCTCCTCCCCGGCCTGACTGGTGACACGTGACACTCGGCCCCCGGGACGGTCGGTGCCCACCCCCCCGCCCCGACTTCCCAGACCCCCAAGAGAGCCGGCACACAGCCGCGTGCCCTCCCACACGGTCCCTGAGCCCGGGGGCAGCCCTGGAGGCCTGAGCTCGGCCCGTGTGGCTGGAGTCGCAGGGGGGAGTCCCGAACCCCAAACCCGCTTCTCCTCCCCCCAGCACTGCAGGGACGGGGTCCCCTCGGGCGGGAAGCTGGGGTGGGGTCAGCCCGTGATCCTGGCCAGTCAGCCCGCGCCCACCCGGCCCCTCCCCGGCGCCCCCGACCAGCCCCCAGGGCCTCGGGCCCCTGCTCTCCCGCTGCCCCCTTCTCCTGGTGGGGTGGGGACCCGTGTCCCCTACAGCTGCTCCGGGCGGGGCCGAGCGTGTGGCCAGCGGTGACTCACGTCCCCCCGTGCTACTGGGGCTCCCCAGACACCCCCTCATGGACGGTCATGGACGCGGGTGTGAGTCATCACGGCGAGAGACGGGGAATCAGGGAAACGGCCCGACCCAGTGACCTGCGTCCCGCATAGGGAGGTCGTGACACTCAGCACTCAGGGTCCCAGCAATCTTCAGCCAGGAAGTAGCGTGCCTCGGTTTCCCTGTCTGTCCAGCCCTTCCCTGAGGCTCCTGGGGATTAAACGGACATGAAGGGCTGGGACCCCTGACCCCGGCAGCAGGTGCGGGCTGACCCCTGACCCCAGCAGGTGCGGGCTGACCCCTGGCCCCGGCAGCAGGTGCGGGCTGACCCCTGACCCCAGCAGGTGTGGGCTGACCCCTGGCCCCGGCAGCAGGTGCGGGCTGACCCCTGACCCCAGCAGGTGCGGGCTGACCCCTGGCCCCGGCAGCAGGTGCGGGCTGACCCCTGACCCGAGCAGGTGGGAGCTAACCCCTGACCCCGGCAGCAGATGAGGGACTGGTCAGGCTGGGTTCCAGGGTTCCAATGGCACAGTCTGTCCCGCCCTCCCACCCCCCTGATTGGAGGCAAGAGAGCTGATGGACACCAGCCAGGACCAACCACAGCAGGGGGCGGGCTTTGATGTGGGTGAGTGTCTGGAAATGCAGGCGAGGCAGTGCTGGGTCCCCCCGAGTGCTGGGGGGGTCCTTCCTGGCCACGCCCTGGCTGATGCCGCAGCAGGAGACCCCCGCCAGCCCCCGCCCCTCCCGACCCACCCCACTGCCCCAGAAGTCCACCCCAGGTGCGTCCAGGCCGTCCCCGTGGGCGTTGGTGAGGGCGGGGCGGGCAGAGGGGGTCTCTCGGCCCCACCCCCCACCCCTGCCAGCCCCGTGAAGCTCTCCAGAGCCCCCCGCGCGCCCCCCGCCCCTGGACTCAGCGTCCCTGGGCTCTGTCCTGGGGAGTGAGTGTCGACCGGGCAGGGGCCAGCGCCCCTCCAAGCCCGCAGTGGCCACTGCCCCGGGCCAGGACGGTCCCCCTCGCAGGGACTCTGAGAGACACTGTCCCCTCGGCCCCGCGTGGCCCCCGGCGGCTCAGCAGGCGGGCAGGGCCGGGGGTCCCGTGCCCGAGAGTTCCGTGCCCGTGTCCAAGTGTCCCTGTGTCTGAGTGTCCCCGTGCCCGTGTCCGAGTGTCCCCGTGTCCGAGTGCCCCCGTGTCCGAGTGTCCCCGTGTCCGAGTGTCCCCGTGCCCATGTCCGAGTGTCCCCGTGTCCGAGTGCCCCCGTGTCCGAGTGTCCCCGTGTCTGAGTATCCCCGTGCCCATGTCCGAGTGTCCCCGTGTCCAAGTGTCCCCGTGTCCGAGTGTCCGAGTGTCCCCGTGTCTGAGTGTCCCTGTGTCCGAGTGTCCCGTGTCCGAGTGTCCCCGTGTCCCCGTGTCCGAGTGTTCGAGTGTCCCCGTGTCTGAGTGTCCCTGTGTCCAAGTGTCCCTTCCCCGGAGTGTCCGAGACGCTGCGCCTGGCCTCGGTGGCACCCCTGTCGGGCTGAGTGGTGAGACCCGCCACCTGCAGGGGCCTCGTGGCCTTGGGCTGTAGGTCACTGGGTCCCGCGGGCACCGTGGCCCTGAGGAGATCCCGCGGGTGCCCGACCCCCTCCTCCCCGCTCGGCACATCTGTTACCACCGTGTGCCCCGTGAGGCAGCCGTGAAGGCCCGGCGAGCGCCTACTCCTAATTCCCTCTCAGGTTTGTCTGCGGCGTGGCCGGACGCTCGGTCAGCGGCAGGCAGGCGGCCAGGGGCAGGAGGGGCAGCGGGCGGCGGGGTGGGGGAGGCGTCTGTCCCACGGCCAAGTGCCCACCAGACCCCGGGACAGGGCTCGTCTCCTCAGCTCCCAGCGGGTGGGAGAGGCCAGGGCAGCCCTCCCCGGGGAACGAGGTGGGTGGGGGGCCAGCTGCCCAGATGTGACTCAGGCTACAGTGCTCCATTTTAGGCCGGTTATTTCTTGCCTTATTTATTTATCTTTGGGGCAAATTGGGCCACCTCTGGCAATGCTCAGGGCTCACTCCTGGCTCTGTGCTTCTGGCTCTGTGCTCAGGGTTGACTCCTGACTCTGTGCTCAGGGCTGACTCCTGCTCTGTGCTCGGGGTTTACTCCTGCTCTGTGCTCAGGGTTGACTCCTGCTCTGTGCTCGGGGTTTACTCCTGCTCTGTGCTCAGGGTTGACTCCTGGCTCTGTGCTCAGGGTTGACTCCTGGCTCTGTGCTCAGGGTTGACTCCTGCTCTGTGCCCAGGGCTCACTCCTGGCTCTGTGCTCCTGGCTCTGTGCTCAGGGTTGACTCCCGGCTCTGTGCTCAGGGCTGACTCCTGCTCTGTGCTCAGGGCTCACTCCTGTGAGGCGTGGCTGCCTGTCCTCCGACAGTTTGGAGCCCCTCACCACCCTGCCCCTGCCCTGCCCCTGGGCCCAGGGCCCCTGAGAGGCGTCTTCCTGTCCGTGTTTGCAGGCTGGACCATGTTCTCCCACAACGCCAACTCTGGTTTCGTTTTCCCGCACGTGGCCGTGTCTGAGGTGGCTGTTGCCCAGGTGCCCTCACGGGGCCGTCACTTCTCTGAGGCTCCGCTCTGTCCTCTGCGAGTCCCTCTGGGGAACCCGCCAGGGTCTTGTTCCCTGCTAGACGGTTCCTAGGCTGCACGGGGGAGGGGGGCTCCTGCACGGTGAACTCCCAAGGTAAGACTCAGGGCAGTCAGTATCACCAGCGTCCCGGGAATTAGCCCACCTGGACACTACAGCACCTACAGCACCCAGTCCTCAGCACCCACCCACCCACCCACCCAGTCCCCAGCACCCACCCACCCAGTCCCCAGCACCCACCCACACCCACCACCCACCCAGACCCACCAACACCCACTGCTGCTCCACACATCTTACACCCAACACCCACCTCCCCCCAGCACCCACCCAACACCCCCTTTACACCTTATACTCAACACCCACATCCCCTCCCTGGGGCCCCACATGTCCCTGCGTGCCACCTGGCTCCTTCCCCGCGTGTCAGAGTGTTTCTGGGTCTCGTGGTCTAGTCGGCCATGTGGGGTGTGTGTGTGGCTCAGGGACCCCCCCCTCCGCTGCTGTCCTTCCTGCCCCTCCTTCCCACGGCCGCCGGACGCTCTGCCCCAGCCACGGGGGGTGGGGGGCCCGTGCTGTCCCGGCCGGGAGCAGAGCGGCCCAACCGGGCGCCAGTCAGAGTGCTCGGGGGTGAAAGGCCTCGTGCCCCTTTGTGTGGACGCGCCAAGGTATCTATTTCTGATTTCTCCCTCGAATGCCCCAGTTATTGCAGAAATGGGTGAGCTGGACTGGAGTTCTGTGGCTCGAGCACTCGGAGTCAATGACCTTGGCCACAGCGGGGCGGGGGCCGGGCCAGGGCGCGGGCAGTGGGGGGCGGGGGGGCAGCAGGGGTGAGGCCAACCCCAGGCACCACCGCCAAGCTGGCAGGCCCAGGGAAGGGGCGCAGAGACCCAGAGATCTGGGCCGGGAAGGCGCCCCCGGACCCGAGCAGTGGGGAGTGAGATCGAGGCTCGCTGAGCTCCCAAATCCCATTAAGCTTCTCAATTAAACGGAGGCGTCGCCAGGCAGCCAGAGCAGATTGAGGGTATTGTCTGTTTACCGACCCTTTCTTCTCCCCTCTCGCCGGGAAGCTGCTGGGAAGGCGCAGGGGGAGGCAGAGGGGGGCAGGCGGGAGGCGGGAGGGTTACGGGGCAGATGCCGGGCTGGCGCGGCCCCGGGGACAAGTTCTCTGCACACGGCCCTCACCCGGGAGCAGCCACAGGGCAGCCCCGGGATGGTGCCGGCAGGGCTTCCCCGGGGACGGGATGTGCCCAGCACCCGCCCGCAGGGTCAGACAAGCCGGGCCCAGAACCTGCGCTGACCTCCTGCCCCCACATTCATGCCGGGAGGGCGTGTCCATGCCACGCGTGTCTTCATGAGCTTGCGTGTGTATCAGTGTCCATGTGAAAGAGTGTATGTCTGTGGGTGTGTGTCCACGTGACAGAGTGTGTATCTGTGGGTGTGTGTCCACGTGATAGTGTTTGTGGGTGTGTGTCCATGTGAGAATGTGTGTCTGTGGATGTGTGTCCACATGACAGTGTGTATCTGTGTGTGTCCACATCACAGAGTGTGTATCTGTGGGAGTGTGTATCTGCGGGTGTCCACGTGACAGAGTATATCTGTGGGGGGTGTGTCCACATGACAGTGTGTGTCTGTGTGTGTGTCTGTGTGTGTCTCTGTGTGTGTCTGTGTCGTGTCTGTGTGTCTGTGTGTCTCTGTGTGTGTGTGTGTGCAGGGTCCCCTGCAGGGTCTGAGGATCGGCTGAGCTGCGGGGGGCGGGGGGGGGCTGGGCCCCTTGTGCTGAGTGTTCGCCATGGACCTTCCTGAAGCTCTCCGGAACCTTCTCCTTTGCTGCGCTCAGACCAGACGGCCAGTCCTGGGGGCCTTGGGGGTGCCACGTGGCCGCGAGCCCCAGGGGCTGTGGGGGGGAGGTGGGGCCCCTCGGCAGGGTGGGACTCACCGAGGGACTCGGCTCACGCCCACCGAGGCTCCAGACATGGGCGTAGCCGGGCCCCATGGGCTCCTTCCACTCCCCCCGGCCACGGGGAGCCCGCCCAGCGCCGGGCGGCCTGGGGTGCCCCTCACGTAGGCGTCTCTCCCCTGGGTCTGCGCGGGTGTCTGCCCCTCCCTGGGGCCCGAGCCCTCTCCCCAGGGCGCCCGTCCCGGCCATCACCGCGCGGGCAGGGCGCTTGCCTGGCAGGCGGCTGACCCGAGTCTCACCCTGGCACCCCGGGGGATCCCCCACGCCCACCCGGAGCACAGAGCCGGGAGTCACCCCGAGAAACCCCAGGGGCCCCGGCAAGGATCGAGTGTCTCCTAACAGGCCAGGGCTGGAGCCCACGTCTCGGGGGTCTAGTGAGCGGGGTCTAGCGTCCGACCCCGGGTTAGCTGCCACACCAGGTCCTCCCGAGTGGGGAGGGGAGGGGGCGGGAGGGCAGGGCAGGGGGACCCCAGCACGGCCGCAGGGGCCCTGGGAGGGGGAGCAAACAGCCCCTCCCCGAGGCTGGACACGCTGTGTCCAAACTCACCTCTGCTCGGGTCCCACGGCTGCTCTGAGGGCGCCCGGGGGTCTCTGCGCAGGGCGGGGGAGGGAGGGGAGTGGACGGAGGGGTGAGGGTGGGCAGGGCCCTGGGGCTCCACTCCCGCCCCTGGCCGCCTCCTGCTTTCCCTCCGCCACGGGGAGGGGCTTCTCCCAGCCCCCCCCCACACACACACGGGGAACCCGAGGCCCCACACTCGCTCCAGAGCCCGGGAGCCCTGGGGTGGCTGAGCCGGGCCGAGCCGGGCCAGTCCAGCCTGGCCCCTGTGCCGAGGGCTCCCCCCCCCCAGGCTTAGCCCCGCCCGGCTCTGTGCCGCCTCTGCGCCTGGAGGGTTATAAATAGTTGCGCGCTGGGGCCGTCAGGCTGTCTTGTCAGGCTTCCTGCCGACAGGGGTGAGGCCACCGCAGGGGCTCACCCCGGCCCCCTCCCGTGACCCCGCTGGCCACCCCGGGAGGCTTGGTGGGGGGCCAGCTGGGGGGCGGTGAGGCAGCAGCAGGCAGCGAGGGGGAGGGGCTGGGGTCCAGGCGGGAGCCGAGTGCCCGCCCTGCTGGGACCCCGGGAACCCCGCTCACTGCGTGCCTGCAGACAGACAGACAGACAGACAGACAGACCCACTGGCCCCGGGCAGTCAGGGCGCAGAGGGGCGGCCGCACTCATTTGGGGCTCGAGTCCATCTGTGGGGTCAGTGATGGCCACGCTGGGGTGGGGGGTTGGGTGCAGCCAGGAGAGACGGGGGGTGGCACTCGGCTCTGTGGGACCCCGAGTGCCCTCGGTACGCCCCCCGTGCTGGCGCCCAGGGCTGTGCCTGGGGGAAGGGCTGGCCCCTCGGGGGTCCCGGGGCCCCGGACCCCCAGCCAGGCCGGTGGTGTTGCCCTGAGCTCCGGCCGGCCCGTCCACGCGTGCCCCGGGCAGCTCCCTGCCTCCGAGAGGGGCCGGGTGTGTCCATCTCCGCGATGGGACGGGTCTGGCCCGGGGCAGCCGGGACCCGACTGAAGGTTCTCCAGAACCAGCCCCCGCGGCCCCGACCCAGAGACCACCCACCGCTTCCCCGACTCTAAAGGTTGTTTCCGGGAAGAAAGTTCCAGAAATCCTGCAGCTCACCAGACAATCTGAGGCTCAAAATAAACCGGAGCAAATCGTTCCTGCCAGAATGTCAAGATATCTGGGGGTGGGGGTGACACGGCAGCCGGGCGGGGGCAGGGCCGCGGGACGGGGCGGGAGGGGCGGGGGGAGAAGGGAGGACAGACAGACAGGCGGAGGACAGGGGGACGAGGGAGGGCGGAGGGAGGAGGCTGGGGCGGCCCCTGCCCCAGGCCCCTGCCACAGACGGTGTCCCACACGCCAGCTCATGGAGAGCAGGGGAGTGTCGGGCCGGGCGGGTGACCCGTCAGTCTTCTGGGGGGGGCGGTGTGGGGTCTGCCCTGGTCAGCACAGACCCTGCTCGACTCCCGGGCACACGGCACCAGCGCCTCAGGCCTGGTGGGGCCCGAACTCGGACGAGCAGCCCAGAGGGGTTCCCAGGTGTAGGGAGAGGGGAGGGGGAGGGGAGAGGGAGGGCGAGGGGGAGGGGGAGGGGGGCTCCCACAGGCCCTAGTTATCAGTTGTTCGACTTCGACTCACGCTGGCTGCCCCGCAGAGACGCAACTGGGCTCCTGAGACTCGGCTCGAGGCCGAGCGACGGCAGGTTCAGTTCCCGGGAGGGGCCCGAGTGCCCACCCCCAGACTGGCCCTGGGCAGGACCCGCACTGACCGATCACCGCTGCCGGTCGGGCTCCTCTGGCCCTTCACGCCCCAGGCTGCTCCTGCCTGTCCGACTGGTCACACACAGACACAAAACAGACATACAGACACACGCATGTACACAGACACATCTACACAGAGACTGACGCCTGCATGCACACACAGACAGACATGTAGGCACACAGACACACGCACATACACACATAGACACACACATGTACACAAGACACATGCATGTACACAGACACATGCATGTACACAGACACATGCATGTACACACATGTAAACACAGACAGACACATAGACACATGCATGTACACACAGACACATGCATGTACACACATGTAAACATAGACAGACACATAGACACATGCATGTACACACAGAGAGACATGTAGACACACAGACCATGACTCTGGCCTGAGTGTGATAAGAAGCTGCAGACACGTCCATCAGGGTCCGGGGACGAGCCTCCGGCCAGCGGGGAGATGGTCCCTCAGACAGCTCCATGCACTACACAGACACATTCAAACACTGGGAATGTCGAACCCTGGTGCCCAGCAGGAACACGGCGTGGGGGCACCTGCTCAGAAATGAAACCATGTTGGACCCTCGTGCCTGGCCACTGCCACACGGCACCCGGGAGAAGGCACGTGTGCATGTGTATATTCACATGTGTGCTTATTTGCCTGTGTGCACGTGCATGTCTGTGTGTGCAGACATGTGTGCCTGAGAGTGTGCATGTGTGCACATGTGTATCTGTGCTGTGTGCCTGAGCATGCCTGTGTGAGCATGTGCATGGGTGAGTGTGTGTGCACATATGTACATGGGTGAGTGTGTATGGCTGCATGCCTGTGTGCTTGTGTATGCATGCATGTGCATAAGTGCTTGTGTGTACTTATGTTTTGCCTGTGTGTATGCACATGTGCTCGCTTGTGTGTATGCACCTTGTGTGCACGTGTGCTTGTATGCATGTGTGCACGTGTGCTTGTATGCATGTTTGCACGTGTGCTAGTGTGTGTGTGCAGCCCAGCACCCCCTTCTGTGTGGACATGCCCTGTGTGTGTGGGAGCCCCGGAGCCCGTGTGCCATGAACTCTGAGCTCTGTTTGCCCCGCAGGGAAGGCGAGCACACAGGAAGCGCCCCGGGGGGTGCACGCTTCCTCTGAGGGTCCCGCTGCCCCCTGCAGCCATCCCAGCCCCCGGCCACACGGGGAGGCTCTGGCTGCCGGACTCGGCCACGCCGGCACCACAAGGCTCAGAGCCAGACAGTTGCCTCCTGGCCCGGGTCAGCACGGAGCAGCACGACTCCCTGCTCCATGGAGCCAAACCCACAACCCCGTGCCCCCGCGTCCTGTACCTCCACACCCCTGCACCCTGCACCTCCACACCCCTACAACCCACACCCCTGTGGCCTTGTTTCCCCGTACCCCGCATCCCTGCCCTCCCTCACCCCACACCCCTGCACCCCATACCCCCGACTTTCCCCTTGGGCAGTGCTCTGCGTGCGGGTGTGTCTGTGGCTTCTGCAGGGGTGGGCGTGACCGGGTGGACCCCATGGTGGGGGTGAGGCAGGCCCTGAGCAGGGCGCCCAGCCGTGGCCCTCGGAGGAGCCCGTGGGGACGAGGCCGCAGGGGAGACCGAGGCTGGGGTCAGTGGCTGGTCTGGCTCACGAGATCTGGCTCAGAAAGGTCCCGGGTCTCGGGGCTGATGTCTGGGGCCACGGGGCCTCCGAGCGTGAAGTGCCACCAGCACCGTGCAGACAGCCGCCCTGCAGGGCCCAGCCCGGGGCCTGGCTCTGCTCGGAGCCTGGCTCCGGAGTGGCTGGGCCACGCCGGGCAGTGCCGACACGTGAGGCCGCTCAGTCTGGGGGTGGGAATGTGGCCGCCTCTGAGTCCACGGCCTTGGTGCTGGCTGGAGGGGACAGAGCAGGTGACCCTGAGAGACAGACTGCGGGGTCCTGGGGGGGCCTGAGGGCTGCACTGCTGGATTCAGGGCCCTGGGGGGCTGTGGGAGGGGTAAGGGAGGGAGAGAGGGAGGGGAAGAGGGAGGGGGAGAGAGAGGGAAGGAGAGGGAGAGAGGGAGAGAGAGAGGGAGGGGGAGGGAGAGAGAGAGGAGGAGAGGGAGAGAGAGGAAGGGAAGGAAAGGGAGGGAGGGAGGGAGAGAGAGAGGAGAGAGAGGGAAGGAAAGAGAGGGAGAGAGTGGGAGGGAGAGAAGGAGAGAGGGGGAGGGAGGGAGAGACAGGGAGGGAGAGAGAGAGGGAGAGAGAGAGAAAGGGAGAGAGGGAGAGGGAGGGAGAGAGAGGGAGAGAGGGAAGAAGGGAGAGAAGGAGAGAGGGGGAGGGAGAGAGGGAGGGGGAGAGGAAGGGGGAGGGAAAGAGAGAGAGGGAGGGAGGGGGAGGGAGAGAAGGTCACCCCCAAACCCACCAAGTGTGGCACCCCTCTCAGCCCCTCAGGGCTCGTCATTCTGACCCCCGTCGCAGCCCAGTGCCCGAGCGTGTCCGGCAAAGGCGCCTGCAGGAAGCGGAGGCGTCTCTCTCTCTCGTGGGGGGTCCCGAGGGCCCCTCCAGTGACGCCCGCGGTTCACGGTGCGGCAGCTGGGCGGTGAGACGTGTCCACGCATGCAATTCGAGCCCAGCAACCCGGCCGGCGCCAGCCTGGCCAGTCTGCTGCCCACTGCCCGGGCACAGTGGAGGGGTCAGGGGCAGGTGGTGGCTGACGGCCCCGGGCACGGGGAGGGCCGAGTGGGGGAGCTGTGGCCCCTGGGCCAGACCCGCCACCAGCTTCCGGACAGGGAGAAGGAGGCATGGCTGAGGGTCCTGGGAGGCAGGGGAGGGGCCTGGGGCAGAGGGCAGGAGCCAGGCAGGGTGGGGCGGGGGAGGGGAGGGAGGGGGAGGAAGGGGGGAGGAGTGGAAGGGGGAGGGGGAGGGGGAGGGGGAGGGGGAGGGAGGGAGGGGGAGGGAGGGGGAGGAAGCGGGGAAGGGGAGGGAGGGAAGGAAACGGGTAACAGAGGAACTGGAAAGGCTCTGGCACTCGTCAAAGGTGTCATCGCCGCTCGCAGTGACCGTGACTGGGCAGATGAGCAGACTCGCCGGACGCCTCGTCCATCCTGAAGGCAGGGCCCAGCCCGCCCAGGCCTCCGCCTGCCCGCACCGTCCGCGCCCTGCGCCCCCGGGAAGGCCAGGGCCGCGCGGATGGAGAACATGTGAACACGTGAACACGTGATGTCGCTGGCCGGGCCACAGATGACCCCGCGCCGTCCCCTCACGTCCCCCCCTGAAGCTTCTCCTTCCCACCTGGCCCAGCCCTCACCTCCCCCCTCACCTCTCACAGCAGACCCAGACACGCAGGAACACACACACACGTGATCATGCAGGTAGGTGCGGGGAAGGGCTAGATGCACACGGGACCCTCATGAGTCCACAGGCAGACCCCAGCACATGTGTGCTCACAGGCCATGTCCACATACGCAGACATGCCCACATCCCACACATGGGGGATGTACATGTGCATCCCCCATACACATGTGCACACACGTGTGGTGCATACCACTGCATAAATGCACTCTCAGACTCGGTGCATGCACATGTGTGTGCATGTATATACACACTGCTACATGATTGCACGCTCAGACTCACTGTGCACACATATGTGCATGCATGTACATGCACGCACCGCTACCTGTGTGTCCCAGCTCAGCCCTCATGCACACACTCATGTACACATGGAAATAGCCACACATGTGCCCAAGCCCTGGGCTCACATGTTCACACTCAGACTTGTTGCACACAACACACAGGCGTACACCACTACATGAACACACACTCAACCTGAGTGTGTGTTCATGTGTGTGCACGTATGCATGTATGTACATACCACTATGTGAACAAGCACTCATACTTGGTGTGTGCACATGTGTGCGCACGTATGTCACACCGCTACATACATGCACACTGGGACTCGCTGTGGACAATGGTGTGCATGCATGTACGTGCGCGCACCACTCCCTGTGTGTCCCGGCTCACACACGTGCACACTCACACGCCTCTCCTCACAGAGGGGCCGGGTCCCGGGCAAAGGCCAGGGGCGGGGGAGCGGTGGCCTGCGATGGCCTCGTTGGCTCAGGGTGGCCCGTCCCTGCAGGGTCCCCCAGCCACGGTGTGTCCTGGCTCACGGCGCGGCCCGTGTTCCTCCCGGGACCCGTGCAGGCTCCGCTGGCGCTGGCTGGGGCGGCGTGTGCAGAGGAGCCCTCGCGCCGCTGTGGCCGGCATCACCCCTGGAGCGCGGGGGTCGCCCCCTCCCCCCTTCCCGGAATCCTCTGGCTTCGTTGCCAGCCGAGATTAATATTTATCTGCACAATTATGTTCAGATCAGGTAGAAGCCAGTGTCCAAGCCCAGTCCGGGTGGGGAGCACTACACTCCCTGAGCCCATCCATCAGCCCCGCTCGCACCCGGGCCCGGGGCCGCCGCGGGACGGGCCACACGATGGGCCACATGCCGCGGCTCTCAGAGGCCTCCGGTTCCGCTTCGGGTAATGGGGGTGGGATTCCCGGCAGGCCCAGGGCTGCCACAGGCCTCCTGCCGCTGCTCCGTGCTCGGTAATCAGTGCTCGGCGGAGCTCGGCCTCGGAGGTGCGGTGGCCTGCTTACGGGAGCTCTGGGCTGGGCGGGACCCTCCGTGCTGCCCATCGCGTGTGGGAGGGGGGTGGCCCACCCAGCTGGCCGCCGCCCCCTTCCCTCAGCCACTACAGGAACAAACGAGGCGTGTGTGAGAGGAACCGGCCCTGCCCTGAGCCCAGCTCTGACCCCGGCTCGGGTGGGAGGTGCCGCCGGCTCCCGCTGGGGTCGCTGGCAGCAGGGGCAGCGCGGGGAGGGCCGGGACCCCCAGGGAGATGGAGGGGGGGCAGGGCGGGGTCTTGGCAGGCGCCACAAGGCATCTCTTCCTCAGGGCGGGGCTGGGGGAGGGTCCAGGTCGGCAGCCCCCGGATGCTTCTGGTCGAGGCTCAGCTCAAAGTGAAGCCGCCACCGTCCAGCTTCTCAGCCGAGTCTGTCCCCAGAGGAGCCTCCGCGGCACCGGGTGGCCCCAAGGCTTTCCACGGGCCCCAGGGCCATGCCCCGCCCCCCGACTGCTGTTCTCTGACCCGTGCTGGGAGGCGGCTGACGCTCCTGAGACTCAGCAATGAGATCCACGGTGACCGGTGCCATGGAGAGACCACCAGGGCTGGACACTGCAGCCCCTCAGCCCTACGGGTCCCCTCACCCCTGCAGCTCCCCTGCCTCACCCCTGCAGCTCTGCCACCTTACCCTGAAGATCCCCCGTCACATCCCTACGAATTCCCTGCCTCACCCCTGCAGATCCCCTGCCTCAGTCTTGTAGATCTCCCACCTACCACTGCAGATCTCACATCTCACCCCTGCAGCTCTGCCACCATGCCCCCTATAGATTCCCACCACACCCTGCAGATCCCCTGCCTCACCTCTGCAAATCGCCCGCCTCACCCTGCAGACCCTCCACCACACCCTGAAGATCCCCCACCTCACCCCATGCAGCTCTTCCACCATGCCCCTATAGATTCCCACCACACCCCTGCAGACCCCCGCCTCACCCTTGTTGATCCTCTGCATCACCCCTTCAGATCCCACCTCAACCCTGCAGCTCTGTCGCTACACCCTTGCACCCCCACCACACCCGTACAAATCCCTGCAGATCCTGTCATGCACCCCTGAAGCTCCCTCCATTATCCCCTGCAACTCTCCCCACCCCACCCCTGCAGCCCCCATCAAACTCCTATAGCCTCCCCATCCCGCCCATAGATTCTCTCACCCCCTCCCTGCAGCTCTGCTCCCTGTGCCAGCCTCCCCCCTCCTGGACTCAGCCCCCCACCCCTCCCCACCAGCCCCTGCTCACCCCCACAGGCCAGGCTCAGGCCCATGCCCCCCCCCGCACCCCCAGTGCAGCTCCTGCCCCAACTCCCGGGCCAGCTGCTGCCTCCAGGCTGTTTCTGGAAGGTTCCTGCTGCCCTGTGGGAAGGAGCCGCCACCCCCGGGACCCCAGGCTCCGTCCCGGCCGGGCCCCTGCCAGCCTTGCCTGCTGCCTGCTGCCTGCAGTGACACTCAGGAGCCCCAGCTCAGGCCGACCCGCTCTCACTCGCAGGGGTGAGTCGGGGAGGGACGCGGCTGTGTTCTCGCTTTTTTACTTAATTTCCCCTCCCGGGATCATAAAGTGGAAGAATTTAAATTCTTATTCTAGGAGATAAAAGGGAGCCGCTCATCTTTCATCCCCTTCACGCATTTGCACTAATTTTTTTTAAACGTTTTGTGTGCAGCCTGGAGGGCTCGGCTCCGAGTCGGGAGGAAAACAGAGAAAAACAAAAGTGGCTCCTGGCACCGGGGAGGGAGGCCGAGGGGGACGCGGCCCTGGGCGCGGGGTGGGCGGGACTCGGTGGGCCCTGGAGGCCGCCATCCTGCCCGGGGGCAGAGACCCTCACACAGGTGAGGCCTGGGGGGCTGCGGGGGCAGGGGGAGTCCCCCTCCGTCTCCCACCCAGCCGGCTCCTGGATCCTTCCACGGGGCGGGATCTGGGAGGGGGCTCAGAGACCCTCCCCCTGTGCCTGCCCCAGGCCCTCCCGCCTTTTCCCGGGGCTGCCTAAGAACACGTGTGCTCTGCCCGCAGCTCAAGCCTGTCCCTGTTGGCACACGTGTGTGCATGCGTGGCCATCTGCACGTGTGTGTGTACGAACACCATCGCCATACACATGTGGTGTGTGTGTGCACGCCTGAATGCGTGTGTCCTGTGTGCCCACATCTGTGTGCCCGTGCACGCCCCAAGACTTTGTGCCTGTGTGTGTGCATGCGTGTGCACATGGGTGAGTGTGGCATGTGCCGGTTATACTGACCCCCTGTCTCTGGGGTGACAGTGATTTGGGGGGGTCCATCCGGCCTCTTCCCGCCCCGCCCCTGCGCACCACTTCGGGACGGAGGGGAACATCCGTCCGCGCTCCGGGCCGGGCCGGGGTGGGGGACTCCGGGCTCCATGTCGCCCTGTGCCTGTCGCAGGCGGACGCAGGGCCCTTATCTTCGTCCTCTGTGCTGCCCCAGGGCCGGGGACCCTGCCCTGCCCCCGCCGGTGCCTTCTCAGCCGAGAGGGGATGGGGGCCAGGCTCGCCGGCCGGCCGCCCTGACGCCACCCGCTGACGGATCGTCCTGCCTGTGTGGGTGATTACACCATCGATCTCGCGCCCAAGATGTATTGCTCAACTTAAATTGTATTTTTGTTGTGCTTAAGATTAAAACATTGGTATCCGGCCCACCCCAGACAAACGCCGGGTTTGGTCCCGGGAACCAGCCGGGCCCGGGGCTCCGGGGGCCGGGGAGAGGCAAGGGAGGCTGCGGCGGGCGGGGCCAGGAGGGCGGGGGCTCTCGCCCCTCAGTGCCCGGAAGGCCCCGGCCCGCCCTGGGGCTTCGGACCCTCCAAGGGAAGAGCTGGAGGCCAGGGCCGGGCGTGTCCACGGCATGGCGAGGCCGTGCGGGTGTGCAGGGGGCCGAGGCCCCGGTTCCCCGAGAGAGGACAGCAGGAGCCCACCCGGTGGCGCAGGGAAGGGGGCGGCTCCCGACACGGGTCCGAGGAAGCGTGAGTGCTGGCTGGGCTCCGGGTCAGGCGGGGTCAGGGTGAAGGGCAGGAACTGGGCCTGGGCCAGGGGACACGTGAGCAGAGGAGGGGACGGGCCAGCAGGCCAGACCCACGCGGGCCTTGGGAGGCAGGGGCGGGCCGTGCTGCCCCTCTGTGCCGGGGAGGGACTGTTCAGGCATGGGCGCCCGTGGGCATTTAGACTTCTGGGTTTGGCTTTGGGGGCCACCCTCACTCTGTGCTCAGGGCTGACTCCCGGCTCTGTGCTCGGGACTGACTCCCGGGTCTGTGCTCAGGGCTGACTCCTGGCTCTGTGCTCAGGGCTGACTCCAGACTCTGTGCTTGGGGCTGACTCCTGGCTCTGTGCTCAGGGCTGACTCCCAACTCTGTGCTCGGGGCTGACTCCCGGGTCTGTGGTTGGGGCTGACTCCCAGATCTGTGCTCAGGGCTCACTCCTGGCTCAGTGCTCAGGGATGACTCCTGGCTCTGTGCTCAGAGCTGACTCCCGTGCCCCACGCCTTCCAGCATAGTGAAGGGGCCCCGGCGTGCACCACGGTTCCTCCTGCACGGACTCTGGTTCTGTCCATCCCTGACACCGACTTGGGCCCCCTGGGTTGCTCTGGCCCTGCACCCCACCCCCGCCACCCCTGCCTACCTGCCCCAGAGGCAGGGCCCATTCTCACCCACATGTGCTGCCTCTGGAGTCCACAGGGAGACGCCCCCCTGCCCCGTGGGGCACCAGGGCCCCTCTGAGCAGGGGAGACTCGCCCCCCCCACAGTGCTCCAGCCGCCCTCAAAGCCTCAGTCTTTCGCCTCTAATTCCGCGTGTTTGTGAAATGAAATTAAAGTGTCGTCCTGGGGCGGTGAGAACTGAGCACAGCATGGAGGGCATTTGCCTCGCGTGCAGCTGACCCGGGTTCAATTCCCGGCATCCCATAGGGTCCTCTGGGCACTCCCGGGAGTGATCCCTGAGCACAGAGCAGGAGTCAGCCCCGAGCACCACCAGGTGTGGCCCTGGAGCCTAAATAAATGAAATAAATGAACTCATTCAATCCCGTGGGGCACACGGCTAAATGGCCTCACTCCTGTCCTCCACACGGCTCTGAGGGGTCTGCCCACCGGGTCGGGAGGGCCTGGGGGTCCCGGGGGGGTTGTGGCCACCCTCGGGGGGGCAGGCCTTCAGAGGAGCTGCCCCTCCCCCGCCCCCGCCAGCTTCCTGTAACTCTGCTCTCCTTCCTTCATTTTCCACCCCTGGAGCCTTTTCCTTCCTTCATTTCGGTCCCTTGAAGCTTCTCCTACATCGTGAAAACAATCACGTGCGTCTCCTCGGAGGGGCCGCGGCTTCTCCCGCGCGAGCGTGCGGCAAATGCGTTTCCGATAATTCATCTGTCATCGAGCTCCCTCTCCTCGCCTATTAGGGGTGCCACCCCGGAGTTATCAGGTTACCATCTGCCAGGAAGACGCTCGCGCCTTCTCCTGCCTCCGGCGGGGCCGGCCCGGCCGGCTGTCCCCGGGAGGCGTCCGCGGCGGCCGCTCCGCTTCCTGTCCTCAGATTAATCCGCCGCATTATTTCTGCCTGTGGATCTATTTGATCTCGCCCCGTGATCATAATTAGTCAAAATTTGTCCCGCTTATCGATATGGTTTTTGCTCCTTGTTTAAAAATTTATGTGCGGGGCTGGAGCAATAGCACAGCGGGGAGGGCGTTTGCCTTACACGCGGCCAACCCGGGTTTGAGTCCCAGCATCCTATAGGGTCCCCCGAGCACTGCCAGGGGTGATTCCTGAGTGCAGAGCCACGCGTGTTGCCGGGTGTGACCCAAAAAGCAAAAAAAATAAATTCATGTTCGAGGGGCCAGACGTGGCCCAGCGGAGCACCTGTGGCTCCAGGCTCCAGCCCCTGGCACTGCACACACACACAAAAAAATCCAGAGGGGCCAGAGGCCGAGTCCGGGAGGGAGGGAAGGTGCTCGCCGAGCACCCAGCTGTGCCAGCTGCAACCCTGGTTCGATCCCCAGTGCGACCAAGGTCCTGGGGACACGGCAGGGGTCAGCCCTGAGCACAGAGCTGGGAGCACTCCTGAGTCGCTGAGTGTGGTTGATAGACCAGAGAACAATTCCCTTTGGGGGGCGGAGGGCACCCCCGGCCGTGCTCAGGGCTTACTCCCGACTCTGTGCTCAGGGTTCACCCCTGGGTGCTCAGAAATCGAGCCTGGGCTGGCCGAGAACGAACAAGGCGGGCGCCCTCCCCGCTGCACCGTCCCTGCCCCAGGTCGAGCTTCATCTCCCGCCCCCACCCCCATGCTGCCCCCAGGCCTTGCCAGGCCCCTCAACCCACCACCTGAGGGACAGGAGGACGCCAGCTAGACCCAGGGACCCCCGGGGGCTCTCAGCCCCCTGCTGGGTGTCCCCCTCCCCCTCCTGCCAGCCCACCCAGCCCTGGGTGCTGGAAGAGCCCCAGGGCCCGAGAAAGCCCTGCAGGGCCCCTTCCTGGTTATGGTAACGGAGGGTCCTCTGGAGGGTCAGGTGGGCGGGGGACAGTGCGGGGAGCACCCCTGCTCTCAGGCCTCACCCAACCGCTCAGTGACCCCCGGGGCCTTGCTCAGACTCATGTTGGGGTGAGTGTCTGAAGGGCCTCTGGATGCAGCCGGCGTATCTGGGACCCCGGACCACATCTGCAACCCTGGAGTACATCCGGGACCCCAGGGGACGTCCGGGACCCAGGGGACATCCGGGACCCCAGGGGACATTCGGGACCCCAGGGGACATTCGGGACCCCAGGGGATGTCCAGGACCCCAGGGGACGTTCGGGACCCCAGGGGACCTTTGGGACCGGGCGCACGTCTGGGACCCAATCCAGTGTCAGAATCCCCCAATATCTCTGGAACCTTCTCTGCCCTCTCTGTCCCATGGACACCGCTGTGCTCGGCCACCAGTGTCCCACTGTACCTCCGGGCAGTGGAGGGAGGGGGCGGGTCAGCCCGCCCCCATTCACCGAGGGCCCCCCAGAGGACGAGGTGCTGGGCGATGTGGGGGGACGGCCCCTCTGGGACACCCTGGTCCCACCATCCCGGTCTCTGTGGGGGGCCCACCCTCGAGTCAGCACAGGGTGAGTCAGTGAGGCTGAGATCACGTGACCCAACCTGGGTGGGGGCCACACGGGGTCTCCACACCCAGAGGGGTGTCAGGAAGGACAGAGGAGCCCGTGTCACCACATTTGAGTCTGGGGGGGTCTCCCAGGCCGAGGGGGCGGCACATCCATCTCTGCCGAGTCCCGGAAGGTGCCAGAAGAAGGCCACACAGCTGCAGGGGCTGGTGGGAGCAACCCCAACTCCGTCTCTGGGTCACGAGGTCCTCGCGCCCCTCCCCCCGGGAGTCACCCGTGTCCCTGCAGGCGGTCGGGGGGCTGGGGCGTGGCTGGCGGCCGGGCCGCCCCCTCACCCCTAATTGCCGTCTTGAATCCTGCCCTCCCGCCTGCTGCCGCGGTTACGCCTCTTCAGGGACCAGTTAGCAGAATGTGCCCCTTCCCAGCTGTAAGACGTCCAGCGCCAACTGCACAAACACTGATTCTCGCAGTGAGGGACGGGTGGGCCCGGCACCGTCAGCACGGGCCAGCGGCTCCGAGGGCACCTGGGAACAGGTCCTGGGTGGCCGCGTGGGACCTCCACAGCGCCAGGAGCCCGACAGGAGGCAAATTCCAGAAAGGCCCAGAAGCTTCCTGGTCACTAGGGTCAGGCCAAGGGGGCACAGTGGCCCCCCAACCCCCTGGCGCTGTGTCCAGGGCCTCAGTGTCCAGTGGTGACAAGAGAGGCCCACGCGCCGGGCCACTGGGACCAGGTCCTGTGTCGCTGGGCCCCACCCAGCCCCTTCCTGAGAGAACAACCTCGCAAGGTCTCGGCTCTGTCCTTCCCGGCTGCTACCCACCCACCCACAGTCACGCACACACACACACTCACACACACGCACGCACACACTCACACACACATGCACACTCACACACTCACGCACACACACTTGCACACTCACGCACACACCCATGCACACACTCACACACTCACATTCCCGCACACACACTTGCACACTCACGCGCACACACCCATGCACACACTCACACACATTCCCGCACACACTTGCACACTCACGCACACACACCCATGCACACACTCACACACTCACACACACTCACGCACACACACTCACGCACACACACTCACGCACACTCACGCACACACACTTGCATACTCATGCACACACACCCATGCACACACTCACACTCAAACACTCAAGCACACACACACCCACGCACACACTCACACACCCATGCACACACACTCACACACTCACACACACACACACACTCATGCACACACACACACACACACACCCGTGGCCAGTGACACCCCCTTCTGGACCTTTGAACCCAGTTTTGGACTTGAGAAGTCTGTTACATTCTTCTTCTTTTTTTTTTTTTTAATTATAATCTCTAAGAAAAGAGAAGATTCTGTTTCACTTTGTATTTTAAATTCCAGTTGGGCTGGAGCCATAGCACAGCGGGTAGGGCGTTTGCCTTGCATGCGGCCGACCTGGGTTTGATTCCTCCACCCCTCTTGGAGAGCCGAGAGTATCCTGCCCGCCCAGCAGAGCCTGGCAAGCTCCCCATGGTGTACTCAATATGCCAAACACAGTCACAACAAGTCTCACCGTGGAGATGTGACTGGTGCTCGAGCAAATGTATGAACAACGGGACGACAGTGCCACGGTGCTACTGCAGATGGGCGAGTCTGGGCTGGGGGCTGCGCCTGGTGGCCTCCCCTGGCTGTGTCCAGCAGGGACCCCAGTCCAGGCAGCAGACTGGGGTCTCCCGGGAAGCACGTACTCGAGCCTTGGTGCCTCCTCCCGGGCCCCAAACACACCCCAGGAATCCCTTCCTGATGGCTCGGGAAAGCCGAGGGTCCCAGGGTCCATCGCCTGGGGCCTGAGGGTCTCATCGGTCAGCTGTGACAGTGTGACCACCCCTCTCGCACGGCGCTGTGGCGGGAGCAGCCTTGACCTCCTAGCCTGGCTGTCCTGATCAGCGGCCTGGTCCCCAAGAGAGGGCTAGTGTGGATTATTGCAACAATGTTGCAGTTTTACTTGACAGTCCGATACATTTCACTCACAAAAGAATATACATTTTTTGGGAGGATCACATGACTGTCTCTGGAGGTTCCAGAGTGAAATGCCTGGACTGTCAAGTGAAACTGCAACATTGTTGCAACAGTGGACACTCAGGATAGTTCCGGAGCCCGGGAAGAGGCCGGCGGCGCCCATGCCCACGCAGGACAGGGGGTCAGAGGGAGGATTCTGTCCGAGATCTCCTGGCCGGACGGTTCTTTCCTTCAGGCTTTCACGGATGTTTTACTTTCCCCTTTAATCATGGAAGCGTGTTGGAATTTTCCAGGTGCCGTTGCCGTGTCTGGAACGCCACGTCCACACACCGTGTTGCTCTGACTGATTCCTGGAGGCCCAACGAGCGTTGAAATCCCATTGGCCACGGTGTCTCATCTTTTGTATTGGTTCCTGGATGGAGCCTGCTGGGACCGACAGGGGCAACTGCCTCCCCACAGGACGGGGGTGGGGGTTGTGTCCCGTCTTCTCCCGGGGGGGTCTGTGTGGGCCTGAAGGATGCTGTGTGTGTGTGTGTTTGTGAGTGAGTATGTGTGAATGTGAGTATGTGTGGGTATGTGTGAGGGTGTGTGTGAGTGTGTGTGATTGTGTGTGTTAGTGAGTGTGAGTGTGTGAGAGTGTGTGTATGAGTGTGAGTATGTGGGGGTATGTGTGACGGTGTGTGAGTGAGTATGTGTGATTGTGTGTTAGTATGTGTGTGAGTGTGTGTGAGTGTGCGTTAGTATGTGTGAGTGTGTGTATGTTAGTATGTGTGAGAGTGTGAGTGTGTGAGAGTGTGTGTGTGAGTGAGTGTGTGAGTGTGTGTGTGTGAGAGTGTGTGTTAGTATGTGAGTGTGAGAGTGTGAGTGTGTGAGTGTGTGAGAGTGTATGAGTGTGAATGTGTGAGTGTGAGTGTGTGTGAGTGTGAGTGTGTGAGTGTGTGAGTGTGTGTATGAGTGTGAGTGTGTGAGTGTGAGTGTGGGGGTCTGGGTGCCCAGCGGGACCCTGCCATCCCCGCCCGCCCTAGCCCGAGTCAGCCTCCATGCCCCAGGCTGCCTTGGCCCAGCCGCCCGTCTGGCCGTGCAGAGACGCAGCCCTGTGAGTCGGATGCCCCCTGTGGGCCCGGCCACTGCAGCTCCCTGGGCGTCTCTGCCGGGGCGGCCCCACACATCTCCTCACGGAGCCCGTGCCCAGGAGGGACCACCCACTGCCCCGGCCCCCAGAGAGACGCCCCCACCCTGGGCCCCCGAGCCGCTGCCTGCCGAGCCCAGAGGTCAGCCAAGGTGAGACGGGGGTCTGCTGGGGTCTCCTGTGGGCGCCCGGCCTGTCCACGCGGGAGGAAGAGGGTGGGGAGGAGGGAGAGAGCTGCCTGGAGGACTCTCCTGGCAGGGGTGCTCCCAGCAGGCCCCTACATGGGCCGAGCTCTCCGACGTGGCTTTGAAAGACCCTCAGGCCACCCCGGCTTGGCCGAAGCCTCACATAGAGAAGAGCCGCTAGGGCAGGGTCGGTGCTGGTGGGGGGAGGGGCTGGGGTGTCCACCAGGCCCTGGGCAGTCGGGGGGCCGGGCTGCGGCTGAGCTCAAGGGACAGGGCCGTGTGGGGAGGGGGTTCCTGCGGGCGGCCAGCAGCCAGCGGTGAGACGGGCTCTGCCAGGGGCCACGCCGGGGCCCTGGAAGGGGCGGGACTTGGGCCAGGGCCCCGGGACCCCCCACCGCCCTTCACCGCGGGGGCCCAGGCCAGCCCCGGAGCCCCAGAGCCCCTGAAGGCTCCGCGGGTGTTTCGTGGGGCCCCAGCCCCTGTGCCGCTGCCTCAGGTCTGTCAGACCCTGCCGGGGGCAGCTGTGACCGTCACCGCCAGGGCGGGAGCCGGAGCCTCCCTCTGCTGACCCCAGGGAATGGGCCCAAATCCCCAATCTAAAGCCTGTGTCACTTTCTTCCCTCCGTGCCGGACACCGGCGGCCGAGGCAGTTTCTCCCGGGCTCTGCCCAGCGCCAGCCCCTCTCTCTCCGGCCGCCTTAATCCTGCAATTATCCGAAGATTTATGTTTCCAAATCAAATCTGTAAAGAGGATCTTCCCGGAGCCGCGGCCCGTCCTCCCCGGCCGTCCTCCGCCTGGGCCGTCATTTCTATCCATTTTTGATTTATTGTTTCATTTTCTCCCTCGGTCCCCATTTCTGGGGCGTGCAGAGCACATAATCCCCTTCATTTCATACAAACATGCCGGGAGCCCCGGCTCCGTGCCGGCCGTCCTCGGCCCTGGGCTGGGCCGTGACCCCTCACGGGGGGACTCGAGCGGAGAATTCGGCTTTGGCGCCTCCCTCACCCCTGCCCGCGGCTCTCCGGCCCCCTCAGCGGCGTCCAGCGTCTCTGAGCAGGTCCGTCCTGCGTGTGCTCCTGGGGGGACACGGGGCCGGCGGGGGTCACGGCTGGCGTCCGGGGTGTGGGCAGCCCCGGGGGTGCCGGGACGAGGGCTGTGCTGGCTGCTGCACTGGGCGCATCCTCGTGGGGCCCTTCTCAGGCCCGTCCCCTTGGGCCCCGCGCCAGCTCTGACCGCAGGGCAGGGCCGGGTCCACCCCCCTGATGCCGCCTTGGCTCTTCCTCCTCAGCCCTGAGCCAGACCCTGCCCCTGCCTCACTTTCCCCAGCTGCCTCCTAGGGGATGTACTGGCACAGCGCTAAGATCTCCAGCAGATGCCCACACATGTCCGGCCGTCCATCCGTCCACCTGTCCACCCGTCCACTCCTTAATCTATCCCTCCATCATCTCTCCATCCTTCCCTCCTTCCCTCCCTCCCTCTATCCCTCCCTCCCTCCCTCCCTCCATCTTTTCCTCCCTCCCTCCATCTTTCCCTCCCTCCATCCTTCCTCCCTCCCTCCATCCTTCCCTCCCTCCCTCCATCCCTCCCTCCATCCATCCATCCCTCCATCCTTCCTTCCCTCCCTCCCTCCATCCCTCCCTCCATCCATCCATCCCTCCATCCTTCCGTCCCTCCCTCCCTCCCTCCCCTCCATCCCTTCCTCCTTCCCTCCATCCCTCCCTCCTTCCCTCCATCCATCCCTCTACCCCCCCATCCCTCCCTCCTTCCCTTCATCCATCCCTCTACCCCTCCATCCCTCCCTCCTTCCCTCCATCTATCCCTCTACCCCTCCATCTCCATTCATCCATCCATCCATTCCCCATTCATCCATCCATCCATCCATTCATTCATTCATCCTTCCATCCACCCCTCCCTTCCCCCTCCCTTTCCCCTCTGTCCATCCCTCAGTGTGTCTGTCCATCCACCCATACACACGTCCACTCACCCATCCGTCCACCCCTGCATCATCCCTCTCTCCCTCACCTTCTGTCCCCTTCCCCACCTGCCCACCTGTCCACCTGTCTATCCTTCGTCCCCGCACGCCCACCCGTCCCTCGGCCGTCCGCTGGGCTGAGACGCCCTGCTGGTGGACAGAGCCTCGGCCATCGCCTGATTGATCCCGAGGTGTCCGGCATCCCCCGGCCGCCACTCTGCATGTCAGCGCAAATGTCGACACGGCGGAAAAGTCAAATAACTTCTCCGCGAGGTTATGGAAATAGCCCTGACCTTACACACACCCTGACATTTCCCGGCCCCCCGGGGCCGCAGACACACTAGGAGAGCCCCGCCCGAGAGTGAGCCGTCGGGCGCCCATCACGCTCTAGAATGTTCCAATCTGCCCGGGCCAGTTCAGGCCAGCGGGAGCCCCGGTCTTGGCGACCGGCGCGTCCTGCTGACCTTCCTGCCTCGCCGCGGCGGACACCTGCTGCCCGTCACCCCTCCGTCCCTTCAACCGTCTGTGGTCAGCCAGAGCTGAGCACGGCCTGGGGTGCCCCCTCCTAGACGGGCAGGAGTGAGGCGTCCCGGGCCCCTGTCCCCCGCCCCGTGCTCAGAGGACAGCACCCGCCCTGCCCCCCTTCACTGCACTTGGAGAGACGCAGGAGCAGAGCGGGGACGAGGGTCCGAGGGCGAGGGCCGTGTGGCAGCCCCGGGACGCCGCGGGGCAGCTCTCGGCCCCCGGCCACCTGCTGAAGAGTGTCACACGCCACGACCAGCAGGGCCGGGGGTGCCGGGAACTGCCCCATCCCGGCGGAGTGAGGACCAAGGCGCCTGCACGGGACAAGGGCAAGTGCCCCAGGAGGGGTCCTCAGTGGCCCCTGGCACATGCTGCCCCCCCCGCGGCCCCGTGTCTGTTCCCCAAGGGCCACACGCACCCCCCAGGGCTGGGCGGGCAGGGGGCCTGGGGCAGCCTGTACGGGACACCCCCTCGACAGCCGCGAGCTGGGCAGCGCCCGGGTCTGCCGCAGAAGGAGGTAGGGGACGTGCCACCCCGGGGACGCGTCTGAGGGGACAGAGACACGAAGCCGCCTCCCCCGGGCAGGCGCCAAAGAGCAGCGTCAGGGAGGTCAGGGGCCAAGACAGACTCTGCAGGCGATGGGACAGTGAGGCGTCAGGGCGAGGGGATGGCGACGGGGGGAGGATAAGGGGGACCCCGAGGCTGCGCCCAGGGAAGTGAGCACTGTGCAGGGGGGCTCGGATCGCTGCCCGCATGAACCTGTCACGCACGGCGGGGTAAATCAGGGCGACTGAAATGGAATCTATCGGTTAATTAAGCGTGTCCCGTGTTTCCTGCGGAAGATGTCAGCGTCTGCGTGGGAGAGACAAGGGGGAAAGGCACCCACCTTGCACACGGCTGGCCCTGCTTCTGCCTCGGCACTGAGGGCAGGTGGTCAGCGGAGCCCAGCAGGAGTGAGCACAGAGCCAGGAGTGAGCCCCTAGCACAGAGCCAGGAGTCAGCCCCAAGCACAGAGCCAGGAGTCAGCCCCAAGCACAGAGCCAGGAGTGAATCTTGAACACAGAGCCAGGAGTGAGCCCCGAGCACAGAGCCAGGAGTGAGCCCCGAGCACAGAGCCAGGAGTGAGCCCCGAGCACAGAGCCAGGAGTGAGTCCTGAGCACAGAGCCAGGAGTGAGTCCCGAGCACAGAGCCAGGAGTGAGTCCCGAGCACAGAGCCAGGAGTCAGCCCCAAGCACAGAGCCAGGAGTGAGCCCCGAGCACAGAGCCAGGAGCCAGCCTGAGCACCACCGCTGTAGCCCGAACAGCCCTACTAATGTCTGCCTCCTGCTTTCCCAGCCCTGCCCCCGCCTGCCACGGCCCCACCAGGCTCCTGTTCTCTGTGCTCATGCCCCTCCCCCACCCCACTTACTGGAACCTTCTCCCGACACACTTGCCATCATTTGGTTCCTGCCCAGCGCAGACACGGCTCAGTCCGGGAATGTGCCTGAGCCTGGCCGCCCGCACTGGACTCAGTGGCTCCCAGTGCCCCTGCACGTCCGTCAAGGACAGTGGCCCCCGGGAAGCAGCATGGGCGGACGGACAGATGGACAGACGGACGTGCTCTCAGCTGCCACGAGCGTCTCTGCAGTCCCGACCAGCAGCCACGGCCCCGGGAGGTCCGGGGGTCACCCGCTGGGCTCCGTGCCCTGCACGTGGCCGGGGCAGAGGGAGGGGCTGTGCGCCGGGCACGGGGCCAGCCTGGGGGGCCCGTCGGAGTGGACGCGGCCACTGCCTGTCCATGAGAGTCCTGGGGCGTCACGCACTGGCCCCTCCGGTGTCCCCCCTCACACTGTAGCCCCCGGAGACTCGTGTCGCGACGGGCGTGAGGCGGCCGTGGGGTTCGGGCCACGACGCCCAGCTCAGCTCCGGCCCCACGGGGTCCCTGCCTCGGTTTCCTCATCTGTCAGAGGGCAGGAGCTGGGTGCTGCCAGGGGCTGGTCACTGGCCCTCTCTGAGCTGCCCGGGGGCCCAGTGAGAGTCAGGCCGCCCCTGGGGGTCCCCAGGGTCTCTGCCGGGCGCCCAGTGGACACGGGCTCGCCAGCCGCGCCCTCCCACCCGGCTGTGACCGGCTCCCTGCTCTAGCGCTGAGACGAGACCCAGGTCGCCCCCTGCCCTGCTGGGCGGGAAGCCCCACTGGGTGCCAGCCTCCGCGTCCAGCTCAGCGTCCAGCTCCCCCCGTCCGCCTGCTCCCGCGTCCTCCTGCCGGCCCACGTCCAGCGACACGGAGCTCTGGCCTCGCTCCCCGCTGCCGCCCCACCTGCTGCTATTGCAGGGGGCCAGGCCAGGGGGGAGGGGGCAGCGGCTCTGCCCAGCGCCTCCCTGCCCCCAGCCTGGCCAACACGAGGCCGTGGCCAGCACCCGCTGAGCGGGGGGCCGGGCGGGCGGGTGATCCGTCAGCCGGCTCCGTGCTGGGTGCCGGCCGCTCCCGCTGGCTCCATCTGGGCGTCCGTCACCGTGGACAGATTGAACCGCGGCCGGGCGGGGGAGGAGCCGGGAGTCTTGGAGCTGCTCGTCCCGGGGTCCCTGGGAGTTGGGGGGAGGGGGGCTGCCCTCCCGACGCCGGGAAATCTCTCGGGGGATCGTTCACGAGCAGCGCTGGCAGCTGGCAGGCCGAGCCCCCGTCCCCCTCCTGTCCCGGGTATGACCGTCTCCCAGCGATGGGCGGATGGAGGACAGGAGAGGCGTGGACGAGGGAGGGCCCACGAGGGAGGGAGGGAGCAGGGCCCCGAGGGGTCTCACCCGCGGGCAGACACGGGCCTCGGATAGAAAGTCCCAGAGACACTTCCCTGCTCTGCTTTTGCTCAGGCTCACTCCTGGTTCTGTGCTCAGACTCACTCTTGGCTCTGTGCTCATGGCTGACTCCTGGTTCTGTGCTCAGGGCTGACTCCTGACTCTGTGCTCGGGGTTGACTCCTGGCTCTATCCTCAGGGCTCACTCCTGGTTCTGTGTTTGGGGCTGACTCCTGGCTCTGTGCTCAGGCTCACTCCTCACTCTGTGCTCAGGGCTGACTCCTGGTTCTGTGCTCAGGCTCACTCCTGGCAGGGCCCTCTCGGGGCTGGGCTGCCCACATTCCCGCCTGCCTGCTCTGGAGCCTTGAAGCCTGGGTCCACACGGGGGTACACTCGGCCCCTGACTCTGTGGCTATGGAGTTGGGCGTCTGCCTCCCGACACGGCAGTGCCTGAAGACCAACCATGTTCGGGGGGTCCCGGAGGGGGACTAAGGCGGCAGAGCCGAGAGCGAGTGTGCGGGAGCCGAGGGCCCGGCCCTGCCCACTGCCCGCCCACCTGCAGCCCCATCTCTGCCCACCACAGCCCCTCGGCCACCGCCCAGAGCCTGCCCGGCCCCCTCAGCGAGCACCGGGCCGAGGAAGCGGCTGTCGGACGACCCGGCTGGGTCGAGGGACGTGGGCAGAGACTCGGGGCTTCAGGTGGACAGAGAAGAGGCCTCGGAGCGGGCATGGGCTCGCTGCAGGGACGGCCTGTCCGCGTGTGCTGGGTCCCCCTGGGCGTGTGTCAGCCCACGCGTGTCACGTGCAGGCGCTGCCCGCCGGGACGCTCTGCTGGCTCGCTCCGGAGTCATCTCCGAAACAGGGCGTCACTGCAGCGGAGCCGCGCGGGGCCGTCCACACACGGCTCCGCGTCCACCGGCGCGGGGGCTCCCGTCGTCTCCCGAGGAAACGGCGGCTTCCTAATTAATTCCGAGCTGTCTCCATGTCTCCGTGTCGCCGATCCATTTCCTGCCTGTGGCACGTGGTTGTCATTAGCATATTCCCGAAGACGGTATTTATGGTGTGGATTTAATCCTGATATTTGGGGAAAAAAAAGCGTCTATAATTTTTCCCAGAGGAGTTTATGGCTAATGCACTCGAAAGCGACGGAAGATTCAAGTGACCCGGCTCTGCGATATTTCTCCGTGACAGCGTGTCTGCGGGGGGCGGCGGGGACGGCCGGGAAGAGGCGCGTCCCTGTCGGCACGCCGTCTCCGTCTCTGCGTCGGGCTCTTACTACAGTGTGTAAATACATCACTCGGGGACGCCCGGCTGAGCGGGACCTGGGGGGGGGGGAGCGAGGTTCCCCTGAGACGGCGGCCGAGACGAGATGCGGAGACGTCGGGAGCAGATCTCCCCCGTTAGGCCCCGATGACGGCCGGGAGCAGGTCTAGGGGTGCGGTGGTGCGGGCAGCTGTGCCGCGTGGGCGTGTGGGACACCCGATCCCCGGCACCTAGGCCGGCTGCAGCGTGCCCCGCCCTCAGCATTAACCACGACGGCGGTGACCGGAGAGCCCATGCGTCTGACCCCACAGCCCCAGCTTCGAGAGACCGGGGGGGGGGGGGCCCAGACAGACCCTCCCTCTCGGGCCGACAGCCGGGCAGTCGGCCTGCAAGTGCTCGGCCTGTCCAAAGGCCCCGGCTAAAGAACACCGGTGCAGGGGAGCCCAGGCCTGGCCGGGGACACGGGCCGAGAGCGACAGTTCTGAGCTGCACTGGCTGTCATGGGGGCCCCGGGGGTCCTGGGGCTGCGAGCACCAGGCAGGGGACACGTGACAGAGGAGACTCGGGTCTCTGGCAGAGTGGGGTCTTGGCAGGAACACGGTGCCCGGTGGCCTCTCCGCAGCAGCAGGACGATGAGCCGAGAGCGTCCAGACGCCAACAGCCCGGGTAGGCAGGTCCAGCTCACCGGCGACATCCCCAGGCTGTGAGTCCAGGCCCTGCTCCTGCTGGTGACCTTGGGTGTCGGGTGGGGGGGGGGGCGTCCAGGACAGGCCCTAGGCCGGCCTCCGCGGGCCCCAGCAAGGGGGAGGGACTCGGTGAGGGCACGTGTCTCTGGCGGGGAACCCGCTCGGCCGGAAATCAAGACCCAGGCAAAGCCCCTGGACAGGCGCTCAGGCAGACCCCCTAAGTGGGTGAGCAGGGCTCAGCCGGGGCACCAGGCAAGGCGCCCCCCCCTCATACCCCGCATGTCGGGGGCCGCCAGCACGGGAACCATGACCGACACGAGCCCGCAGTCAGCCCCTCCCGTGGAAGCTGGACGTGGAAGGAATGCCGGCTCTCAGACTTGCGAGTGAGGAGAGCACCGGAATCAGAGCCGGAATGAGTCATCCTGAGAAGGCCACAAAGATTTTAATTAACTCAGAAGTTGATGCTTTCAATGTCAAAACCCAGATAAGCCGCGCACCCGACCCCGTGAAAGGGGAGCAGACAAATGGCCAGCAAGGGCCCCGCGGCCCAGCCGCCAGCCACGCGCTCTCAACGGGCCCGGAAGAATCCCAGGGATGTGTTAACACGGACGCACGCCACAAAGGAAAGAGATTAATCCAGACAAGAGTGTTCGAGCGGTCACGGGGGAGAACGGGGGACGAGCCTCGCCTCTGAGCCCAGGCGGGCAGGCGGTGGGTGGCGGCGGGGCTGTGGCTGGCTCCAGGGCCCGTACCTGCAGCACGAAAGAAAGGAGCAAATCCCACACTTCCCCGCCTGAAATCTCACCGTAAACCCGCAGTAATTAAGGAAAAGTGGGACTGGCGATGGAATTAAAAAGTAACTCTCAAACTGGAGCGACAGCACAGTGGGGAGGGCGTTTGCCCTGCACGTGGCCGAGTCGGGTTCGATTCCCAGCATCCCATAGGGTCCCCCGAGCACCGCCAGGAGTGATGCCTGAGTGTAAAGCCAGGAGTCAGCCCTGAGCATCGCCGGGTGTGACCCAAAAAGCAAAAAGAGAAAACAGAAAAGCAACTATTGGAACAAGAGGAAATCCCACCCCCAGAGGACTCAGGCCTGTCTGTCCCGAGGGCCAGCCCCTCCGAGCTCCAAGGCAGAAGCAAAGTCCCTCGACCAACCAGGGGGAGGGAGAAGATTCTTTGGGGGGTGGGGGTGGGGGTGGGGATGGAGTCTCGAGACCCTTTGGGGGACACAGCAAATGCCCGACATCCATCCGGAACATTCCCAGACTGTCTATCTGCACGCTGGCTGGACGGTGCCCGGTTCCCACCCAGAGAAGAAGCCGGGACCGAACGCTAAGTTCCCTTCCCCCCGGGCACCCCTCCGTCCCGGAGACAGCGGGAAGGGAACCTCGGGGTGTGTCCGAACGGCCAGGCTGGACCCGGGCGCTGTGGGGGCCGCGAGGAGGGGAGGGCAGGCGGCCCGAGGGGGGCTGAGAGGTGGCGTGAGGCGTAGGGCCCCGTTGCAGCGAGGGGTGACTCAGCCACCAGCTCCCGCCTTCCGGTGACATTCGAGATTGCTGCAACCACTTTGGCAAACATTGGGCAGTTTCCCCTACAACAAGCATATGCCCAGGGGTGGCACCGTCTGTCTGCGCCCAGATCGGCACGGCGTCCCTCACAGCTCCCCTCCCGCTGCCCCACACCGGAACCCGGCCATGTGTCAGGGCCAGCCGAGGTGACTGGTAAACAGAGCTGGGCGCCCCTCCCCCTGGCGTCACGTGCCCGGCCACCTGGCCCCAGCCCGAGCCTTCTGCCGCGCGCGTGCAGGATCCCTCCCGAACGGCAGACGCGCTCCTGGACGGGAACTTCGGAACAGATTGGACAAGCCCGCGGGGACGCGCCCGACACACGCTGCCTCCTGCATGGCGGCGGAGGGGGACGTGGGCACAGGGAGAGGAGGAGTTTCCCCTCGTGCCCGCACGGCGGTGCTTCCCGGAGTGCCACCTCCGGGTGATCGGGTGGCTCGGACACACACAGCGGGCCGGAGCTCGGCGCCGTGAAGATCTGGGGGGTTGTTGTGCTCCCCCGAGTTCAGCCGCTCACGGCCAGCCCCGGAGGAAGCGTCGGCGAGAGGGAGCATGTCGGAGGCGTCTGTGGGGGCGTGAGGGAGGGAGAGGAGGTCGGAGACTCTCGGGAAGCAGGACCGACCGGCTGGCTCCTCAACGCCTGTTCTGCAGGGCGTGCAGAGCCCCTGGCCGTGGCGGGGGGTGGGGGGGTGCTGGACGCTTCCACCGCCCGGGCAGCAGCCAGCTGGACTGGCCACGGCATGCCCGGTGTGTCCCGGTGAAACCTACGAACCGAGAAGCATCCGTGCCTGCCCCAAAGAGAAGGAGCCAGGGCTGGAGACAGACCCGCTGATGAGTCAAGACGGAGAGACGAGCCGGAGCCCAGCCGGACTGAAGCGGTTCTCTTTGTAGCTCTCCGGTCCCCTGGGGGTGGTTCTGCTTGCAACATTGTGTAACACTGTCTCCACTTCCCTGGCCGCGAAACTCCGTGAAACTTTCCCTGAGGAAAACGCAGAGGAAACAAATGTGGCATTGGACCCCCCCCACCAACACACACACACACACACACACACACACACACACACACACACACACACACACACACACAGATTCACCCATCCCCAGAGGCCAGGGCAGAATGTCTGAGTCCCACCACCCCAGCCAGCAGCCCCCTCTGAGCTCGCACGCTGAGGGCGAGCTCGTGCAGACCACTTTACGGTCAGGCAATTCGCAGTGCAGTTTCCTCGAGCATCTCACCCGCTGAAGACTTCAGAACTAAACGCAGTTCAAACGTGGCGGGCGTCGCCACGCAGTTCATTTGCTCGGTTTTTAATATTGTGGTGCCAGGGATTAAACCCCGGGCCCTCACACACCTCCAGGACACGCTGGGCGCTCTCCCCCCTACACACACACACACACACACACACACACACACACACACACACGCACGCACACACACGCACGCACATCAATAGCACAGTGGGGAGCAGCTGGATTTAGCAAAGAGTCCACAGCTTCAAGGTCCCAGCGTCTGGGGGCTCCTGGGATGGAGCTGGCACAGTTTTCAACTCCAAAGCCCACTTTGTCCCCAGAAGCACACCGCCGCGAGGGCAGGCGGCACCCCTCTACACCCACCCCGAGTCCGCCGCCGCTGGCATCAATCGTGAGCTTTGCAGCATTTTTTAATCTAGTCAAACATTTCTGCCACCATCTCGTGCTCCCTCGAGGTGGGTCTGAAATTTTCCCAGCCCAAGAAAAAAAAAATTAATGTTTTTTTCTCCCCCCTTCGGTGTTTAGACTTTCAGCAGAATTCGCAGGATCGTGGGGGAAAGGCTCCATGACCCCCCCCCACCCCATACACACACACACACACACACACACACACACACACACACACATGCTGGTTTTACTGATTCCATCCACAGGGCTGCCGATGGCCTCATCTCGGAGAAATAAGCGATGCCCACCCCCCCACCTCCCGCTGGCCACACATCTGAAGTCCCTGCGGCCCGGTGCAGCCTCCAGCTCCGGGCCTGAGTCTCTGCCTCGTCGTGGCCCGAACACGTCCACGCTCCAGAGGCGGCCATGAGAGCCAGGCAGGAAGTGAAGCACCATCACGGGCACAGTATTAAAGCAGGGGCCGTGAGAGCAGAGGGTCGAAGGCCGGCCCGGCCCTGGGGTCGGCCGCGGGCACTCGGGACCAGCAGGGTGGATGGGGGGGTGAGGGTGCCCCGAGGACCCGCCCGAGGCCTCCAGCGTCCCCAGGCATCTGAATCCAATACCTCCCGCGTCTTGATGACGACGTGGGACCTCGTGGACTCGGGGCTGCTCCCCAGGGCTCCGTCCACAGGAGGAATCATCCTGCCTTTGGCGCCTGAGGTGCTGGACACTTAGAGGCTCTGACCCGCTGGTCCGGGCACGGCCCCCGGGAGCCCGCAGTGTGACGCAGTCCCAGCCCCGGCTTCTCCCTCCCTGAGTCCTTTCCACAGGGAGCCGGACACAGGCGGACCCCGGCCACGCACGGCGATGGCGGCGCTGGCCTCCGGCTCCGAGGACGGTGCCCACTCTGCCACCACGTCGCGAGCCAAGACGGAGCCTCACGTGGCAGCCCCGGGCCAGGGAGGCCACGGCTGCCGCCACCGAGGCCCAGCCCAGCAGCACTGCCTCTGCTGTCCTCCGCCTGCCCCATGCCCAGGGACACCCGGGACCCCCGAGGGGCAGCACGGCTCGTGCAAGGGCGGCCTGTGGGCCCACAGGCTCATTCAGAGCCCGTGGCGAGAACAAGGCCAACTTCCGGGGAGCTGGGAGGGAGGCACGGCCAGACTCCCAAGCCAGTGCTCCCGAGGGCATGTCAGCAGGAGCTGACTCTTCCCACCCAGCAGATTGGGTTCAGGCGTGACTGACACCGGGAGACACAGCAGCCCGGCCGGACCGACCACAGGCGTCTGTGTGTAACAGAAGTTGGGCCCGCTGGTGTCCCGGGCAGCCCCGCCCTGTCCCCGCCCCTGTCCGGGCCAGCCCCGCCCTATCCCCGCCCCTGTCCGGGCCAGCCCCGTCCTGTCCCTGCCGCTGTCCAGGCCAGTCCCTGCTCTGTTCCGCCACTGTCCGGGCCAGACCCCATCCTGTCCCGCCGCTGTCCGGGCCAGCCCCGCCCTGTCCCCACCCCTATCCTGGCCAGCCCCGCCCTGTCCCCCCGCTGTCTGGGCCAGCCCCGCCCTGACCCTGGCTGGCACAGGCTGGCCTCGCTGGTGGCCCCGTTCATCTCAGAGCCCCGGTGGCATGTGCCGTGAGTGGTCCCGGGTGACAGCGGCTGTGGGCGGGAGGCGCGTGGGGGGCTTCCTGCCGCGTGCACCCTCGGGGGCCTCTGGTTCCCGTGTCCCCAGGTGTCCCCGTGGCCTTTCTCTGCAGCCCCTGCTTCCTCGGAGCAGCCAGTTCCCCGCGCCGCTCCTTGTATCTATCAATTACTCGTCGTCTGTAGTTTCCTGCACGGGTCAGACCCTCCTGGCTGGCGAGGAACAGCAGAGATAAAGGAAGCGGCGTCTCTCCCGGGCTTCAAAGATGATCCCGGAAACCAGCGTCTGTCTGATGGCGGAGGGCCGCAGCTCCCCGCACAGACACTATTTATCTGACGAGACCGTCTCCCGCTCCCGCTGTCCCCGGGGATCCCTCCCCCGGAAGCATTGATCTCGGAAGGCGGCAGCTCCCGCGTCCCACCACTGCTGCCCGCGGACCCCAGCTCCGGGCTGGCGTGTGGCGCTGCCCCCCCCACCCCCCCCACCCCGACCCATCCCAGAGGGTCCCGTGTTCCACGGGTGAACTGAAGTGTTATCTGGGATCTGCGCGTCCTGGTTCATCCGTGGGACCAGCCTGTGGTTGTTTTTCTCGTCCCAGCTGCGTGGGGGCTGAACAATGTCCTAAGAAGCTCACAGAGAGACACGTTAAGTGTTTCTTATTCTATCATCTGGACGGGGCTGGGAAAAAAGTGATTTATTTTCCCTCCTCCCGTCACCCGTGATTGAAAGGCTTCTCTGGGGCCGCCAGGACCCGGACGGGCCGTCCTGGAGATAGTTTAAATTACCGTTTCGAGTTCTGTAATGGTTTCTCCTGCAGCTGATTGGTAATTCATAGTTTCTAAAAGCAGCGTACCACCTCATTTTCATTTTTATTAAAAAATAATTAATAAGATCCTCTTCGTCCCTCCGCTCTCGGGCAGCCGTGCCGACGACGTCCCGTCACCCCCTCCCCGGCCGTCCCCCGAGCCAGGCCAGCCGCCACCCCGCCTTTGAAGAGATGCTTGACTGTTGAACTCATCTGTTAACTTCTTCATTTCACTTATTAATTGTTAATTCAAAATTTTCCATTTCATTAGTTTTCGAGCGCTGCTGTAATAAATTACGACAAACTCGGTGGCTTAAAACAACACACATTTCTCATCGCACCTTTCTGACGCTCTGCCACAGATGGGAGACGCCCGAGGACAGGGGCCTCTCGGAGGGACTGATGTTTCCTACCTTGCCTGGGGGATGGGGTCACACCTGGGGTGCCCAGGGCTTATTCCTGGCTCGATGCCCAGGGATCCCTTGGTGGGGCTCAGGGGACCCTGAGGGCCGGCCCTGTCCACCCTCAGGCCGGGGAGGGGAGCGGCAATGCCCGCCAGCAACTTCCTCCAGCCGCCAAGTGCACACGCCCGCCCCAAGGCCCCCCTTGTGGCCCCCAGTGTCTGCCCACAGCACATTCACAGGAAGCCCAAGCTCTGGGGTGGTGGTCACGCCTCTGCCGGGGGGGGGGGGGAAGGGATTCCGCATGACTCCACGACTCGGCATGACTCAGCATGACTCAGCACTGGCTAAGTCCAGCTCACCATGACTCAGCACTAAGTTTGACTCAGTATGGCTCAGCACCAACTCTGCACCAAGTCAGCATGACTCAGCACTAAGCTTGACTCGGCACTGACTCAGCACTGACTCAGCATGACCCAGCATGACTCAGCTCGACTCAGCATGACTCAGCACTGACTCAGCATGACCCAGCATAACTCAGCACTGACTCAGTACTGACTCAGCACTGATTCGGGATGATTCAGCATGACTCAGCACTGACTCAGTACTGACTCAGCACTGACTCGGGATGATTCAGCATGACTCAGCATGACCCAGAATGACTCAGCATGACACAGCACAACTCAGTACTGACCTAGCATGACTCTGCACTGACTGTCACTCACCACTGACTCAGCTTGACTCAGCATGACTCAGCACTGACTCGGCATGGCTTAGTACCACTTGGCATGACTCGGCACAATTCAGCACGCCACAGGCCCTGTTCCTGTCCCTCCCTGCCCTGCGGCTGGTTCTGGGGAGGCCAGGCTGGCCCCTGGGTGGGGAATTTCACCTGCTGGACTGGGCCACTCTGCGGGGTCGTAGATTTGTCAAGGAGCCAGGAGCCCAGCAGAGGCACCCACTGCCCAGGGCTGTGCCTGAGGCTGTGGCTCGGCCTGGGGCTTCAGGTGTCACACTGGTATAGTAGGAACATGCCAGAAGCCACCCCTGGGACCCCATTTTCCTTTGTCTTTGGAGAGAGTGGGACCCAGTTTTGTGTTTTCACTTGGTGGGGCCACACCCAGAGGTGCTCAGGGCTGACTCCCAGCTCTGTGCTGAGGGCCGACTCCTGGCTCTGTGCTCAGGGCCGACTCCCAGCTCTGTGCTCAGGGCCGACTCCCAGCTCTGTGCTCAGGGCTGACTTCCGGCTCTGTGCTCAGGGCTGACTCCCGGCTCTGTGCTCAGGGGGACTGTCTGCAGTGCTAGGAGTGGAGCCAGGCTTGGCTGTGAGCAAGGCAGCGCCTCACCCTCCGTCCTCTCTGGCCTGCCCGGGGCAGCGGAAGGGAAACACACCCTTGGGGCAGCGTTTGGCGGTTCCGGGAATAAACCTTGAGCTGTGGCCCAGGGCCCTGCACCCACACCTCCTTCTGCACTCGGCTCCCGCCATGATTGCAGGGAACTTCTCAGTGCGCAGTGAGGAAACAGGGAGCTGGAGAGGGCGGGGTGGGGGGCCGTCTCTGCAGGGAGCAGGCGGGGCCAGCATGTGGCTGGCCAGGCCTGTCTCCTGGGAAGAGAAAAGATTTGCCATGTTACAAGTGACGAACAGGCGAGTCCCAGGGCGCCCGAGAGGCCGGAATAGCTGCAGGGGTGTGTGTGGGGGGAGGCGAGTGGGTGCTCTGTCGCTCAGTGCTCACGCCCACGCCCAAGGTGGCGGTGGGAGGCCACAGTCAGAGCCAGATGGAAACCCGAGTGGAGAGAGGTTTTGGGCCCCAGCCTGGGACACGGAGTGGACACGGCCAGTGGGAGCCTCGGCCCCAGGGACGCCCGCGAGCGTCGGCACCTTCCAGTGAAGCGCCAGCACCCAGCCGCCCCCGCCCTGCCCTCGGTGCCAGGCAGGGAGAGGCCGCTGCCCGCCAGCTGGCAGCTGTGTCCACTCTGGAGCCGGGCACGGGGTAGGTCCTTGCCGGACGGGGCAGCCTGAGGCAGCCCTGCCCCCGCTCAGCTCACAGGGTCCCTCGGTCGCCTCCGTCAGACTGGTCGAGGCAGGGTGGGGGGGGCTTGGCCTCGGCCAGTGTTAGGAGCACAGTGGACTCGCCCACGGGCCTCCCTGTGTCTGCTGCAGCGTCTGACCATCTCCTCCGAGGAGCCCGGCTGGACGGCAGGTGCTCCTGGCCAGGCCTGCCCCGAGCAGTACTCCAGCCCGGCTGTGGGGGCGGGGCAGCCTCGGGCGGTCAGTAGGACAGCGGGTGACACCGTCTTGGCCGCCGTGGATGGGCGTAGACCCCTGTGGTGGCCCCAGCCCAGCGTCGAGGGAATGGCCTCCTCCACGCCGCCCTGGACAGCCGGGTGCGCGGCCACCCCTGGGTCTCTTCCTTTGGGGAGACAGAGGCCAGCCCAGGGCCAGAGGACCCGGCAGGGGCGCAGCTGGGGCTGGCGGGCAGGGCCGGGGCTGGTGGGAACCGGCTCGACCACAGGGAGCCTCGCGGCCTGAGCGGTCCCAGAGCGTCCACGGGAGGCACCTGCTGGACGGGGGCGGTGGGGGTGACTCGGGGAATGCGCACGAGGCAGCGCCAGAGCTGAGCACCCCCCAGAGGCCCTGAGGCCCGGGGTCCTCGGGCAGGACGGGGAAGCCTGGCCGACACAGCGCAGTGGCCACCGGCCATGGCTGCCTGTGGCCGGCCCAGCGGCGTGGGAGCCACACCCACGGGGAGTCGCCCCGGCCCTCCTGGTGGGGGTCCCTGTTTGACCCGCGCAGCAGGGCCTGGGGTGGGCCCAGCTCAGAGGACAGGCCGGGCCCCAGGGCGGCGGGAGGGCTGGGGGGCCCCACCCGGCCCTGCTTTGTGCCCGGGGAGTGGCTGGGGTCCGGGAGGGGGCAGGGTCTGGGTCAGGGTGTGCCCGAGGGAGAGGTCAGGGGACAAGAGGAAGCCGGGGAGAGGCAGAGCGGGAGGCAGGGAGTCCAGGGGCAGCTGACCGGGAGGCCATGCCGGACATCAGGGCCTGGCGGGGAGGGGCGGGAGAGGGGCAGCCAAGGCCCCAGTGGGTGGGGCCGCGGGTGCCCCCTGCAGAGAGCCGGGCGCCGGGGATGGGGTCAGCCGCGGGGGTGCCCGGCACAGCACTCAGCCTGCCCGGGCGGCCGGTCAGCCAGGACGGGGGCCGTGGGGCCCGGACAGGGGGGCAAGGCCGGGTTCCAGCAGGAACTGCCACATGGCTGCGAGAGCGACAGCCCCCAGACTCACCTGTGGACCCCCCACCCCCCACACACACACCTCAGCAGGGCGCCGGGAATCAGAGAATCCGCAGTTTGGAGAGAAAAGGCCCCTCCGCGAGGCAGAGCAGGCGCTGACCCAGATCTGAGGGTTTGGAGACAGCCACGAGAGGAGCTGTGAATTGTATGCAGGGCCCTGAGGAGGGAGAGATGCAGGGGAGGGGTGGGGGGAGCGGCCCAGAGAGAGACAGAGAGAGAGGAAGAGAGAGAGAGACAGAGAAGGAGAAAGAGAGAGGGAGAGGGAGAGACAGAGAAGGAGAAAGAGAGAGGGAGAGAGAGGGAGAGGGAGAGAGAGAGGAAGAGAGAGAGACAGAGAAGGAGAAAGAGAGAGGGAGAGGGAGAGACAGAGAAGGAGAAAGAAAGAGGGAGAGAGAGGGAGAGGGAGAGAGAGAGGAAGAGAGAGGGAGAGGGAGAAGGAGAGAGAGAAGGAGAGGGAGAGAGAGGGAGAGAGGGAGAGAGAGAGGGAGAGAGACAGAGAAGGAGAGGGAAAGAGAGGGAAAGCGAGGGAGAGAGGGGGAGAGGGAAAAAGGAAGAGAGAGAGAGGGAGAGAGGGAGAGGGAGAGAAGGAGAGGGAGAGAGAGGGGGGGAGAGGGATAGAGGAAGAGAGAGAGGGAGAGGGAGAGAGAGAGGGAGAGAGAGAGGGAGAGAGACAGAGAAGGAGAGGGAAAGAGAGGGAGAGAGGGGGAGAGGGAGAAAGGAAGAGAGAGAGGGAGAAAGAGAGGGAGAGAGGGAGAGGGAGAGAGAGAGGGAGAGAGAGGGGGAGAGGGAGAGAGAGGGAGAGGGATAGAGGAAGAGAGAGAGAGGGAGAGGGGGGGCAGGGGAGCAGGCGGTGAGTGACCGGGACAGCCCCGCGAGGTGGGCTGTGTGTGTGCCAGAGAAAGGAGGTCACAGCGAGGTGACCCAGAGGACATGGGGACGGTCTCCGGTACCTTCTGTCCCGTGATTTCCATCCTATATCCCCCTGACTCCTGCCGCATCTCCTGCGTGAGGCTGATCCCGGGCTGGCCGCGAGCGTTCCCGTGCACATGACCTCCGGCGTGTACGTGCCGCACGGCAACGGCCTCGGAACCAGCCGCAGACACTGCAGGGCCCGGCCCCTGCAGAGAAAGGACCGTCTCGAGGGAGAAACGACTTCCCAGGACCCACGGTGTGTCCAGGACCGACCCCACGCCACGGGCGCCGAGAGGCAGCGTGAGAGAGAGGGACCCCCGGGCCAGGGGAGGGGAGGGCGTCTCCTGGGACAGGCCAGGGGTCCTGGGCTCTGGAGCCCCCACAAGCGCCCCCTAAAGGCGGGACCAGGACTGCTGGGCCAGGGAGCCCAGAACCTTCCATCCTTCCAGTAACATGTGTTTGAGTTTGCAGCCCCCCGCCCCGTGCTCAGGACTGACTCCCGGCTCTGTGCTCAGGGGTCACCCCGGTGGTGCTCAGGAGCTGGGGATCCAGCTGGTCTCCCCACGTGGGCAAACGCCCTGCCCCGGTGCCATTGCCCAGCCGGTCCAGTCCCTGGTTCCGGGGGAGACGCCCAGGGTCACGCGAGCAGGATGGCCGCGGTGCCCGCCTCAGCCCGGGCACGACACACCGGGCGCAGGGGGAGCTCCGGGGCAGCTGAGGCAAGGCCAAGGCTGAGAAGGGGCTTCACGTGTCCCCAGAGAGACAGGACACAGACACACCGAGCACGGCACCCGCCACACGGGGCGGGCGGGGAAGACGGGAAAGGGGGAGTTTCAGAGCAGGGGTGGGTCAGAACTCCTGCCCGACACGGGCCTGTCCACACACTGTCCTTCTGCCCTTCCCCGAAGACCCGCCCACGGCGGACAGCGCAGATCGGAAAACAGCAAGGTCACACGCCAGCAAAACACAGAACCGCATGGTCATACACCCACAAAACACGGAACCGCAGGATCATACACCAGCAAAACACAGAACCGCAAGGATCATACACCTGCAAAACACGGAACTGTAGGATCATACACCAGCAAAACACGGAACCGCAGGATCATACACCCACAAAACACGGAACCGCAGGATCATACACCCACAAAACACGGAACCGCAGGATCATACACCCACAAAACACGGAACCGCAGGATCATACACCCGCAAAACACGGAACTGCAGGATCATACACCCGCAAAACACGGAACCAAAAGATCACACAGAAGCAAAAGACGGAACCGCAAGGATCATACACCAGCAAAACACGGAACCACAAGAACACACAGCAACTGACGCGTACAGATGAGCCTCGGAGCCAGGCAGCTGGTGTAGACATGGCTCCGGACCCCAATTATTTAATTTTTCAGACACCTGGAGCATGCCCCAAAGGCGCGGCACCTCGTGCTACTCTATCCTTGCTTTCTTGTTGCATCATGGCGCGCTGGGCCCTCGCACACACCTCAGACCACCCCTGAGGAGCCCCACAAAATAAACGCACCCGGCACCCGCCCGTGAGCAGGTGGGCAGTGGGAAACTCCGAAACGGTGGGGGGGAGGGGCTGAAACGTTGAAGGTGATCAATGGTCCTAAACAACTTTGTGAAAATACCATTAAAAATTTAAAAAAATAAAATTAAAAAAAAAAAACAAAAAGAATCAGGCGGGCGAGGGTAAGTGGGAGAGACTCAGGCCGGGAAACTCGCCCCCTGAGCGCCTGCTGGACAGAGACAAGCATCGATTTCCACCAAGGCCAGTTCCCCGAAGCCGTCGCCTGCAAGGTGCTTAGCGGGCGGCGTGGGGGAGAAGGAACGACAAAGCCCCCTCGCCGGGAAGGCGCCCACCCCTGCGGGTACGTCAGGCGGGCAGAAAATCATTAGCAGAGCAGCCGGCCGGCCAGCCCCATCAATCAGGGCTGACACGGGAAGGCTGCACCCAGCAGGCACCGAGCCCGCGCTCCTCCCACCGCCGGCACCGCTGGCCCCACACGCCGCCCAGCCCGCTCTCCGCCGGGGCGAGGGGACCCTGGAAACCGCCAGCAGGGACATGAGCGGGAACCGGGAAACACTCGGAGATGAAATAACCGTGTTCCATCTAAATAGCACCGGCCTTGAAGAGAAGCCCTGAAGATGATCTGTTTTTCCAAGATGGAACGAGATGAAAGTAGGAACACGGCTTACCCAAACCTATGGGACGCGGCGAAATCAGTCACTCAGGAGAAAGGCGTGTCTCGGAGCCGAGGCCCTGGGCCCCTCGCCCAAGTGCTCCAGGCAGACGCTGGTCAGGGCCGGGAGTCAGGAGCCCAGAGAGAAGGCGGGGAGGAAGGCGCATCAACGGCCAGAGCGGGAGTCTGTGAAATGGGTTAAAATCAACTGGATGAGGGGCTGGAGTGATAGCATAGCAGGTAGGGCGTTTGCCTTGCACGCGGCCGACCCGGGTTCAAATCCCAGCATCCCATATGGTCCCCTGAGCACCGCCAGGAGTAATTCCTGAGTGCAGAGCCAGGAGTAACCTCTGTGCATTGCCAGGTGTGACCCAAAAACAAAACAAAAAAAAAAAATCAACCAGATGAAAAGCTGGTTCTCTGGGAAGATTAATGAACTTGACTCGTGTCTAATCAGGCCCCCGAGGAGGGAGAGACACACGTCACCCCGTAGCAGAGAAACGGGTGGCTGGTTATTGGGCCCATAAACATTACGAGGGAAAACGCTGCCGGAAACTCTCGCACTCTCTCTGTTTTGATGAATTTAGGCAATTTCTGAAGGAAACCAGCCTCGGAGCCCGGGAAGGGACTTGAGCCGGCAGGAAACGCTCTTGGTGGAGCAACGACGGGAAACCTCCTCTCGGGGGACGCTGGGCCCAGGGAGTCAGCACTGAGTCCCGCAGGCACTTGGGGGTAAACCGAGGAGCCGCCCTCCCGGACCTCCCGGGCCTGGGTGAAATCTCTCGGCCGCTGACCGGAGTTGGCCGGGAACTCAGCAAAACGCTGACGGGGCTGGAAGGGGGAGGCCACACGCCCGCGGCCCGGCAGGGCCTCTGCAAAGAGGGAGAAGGAGCCGGAACCACAAAGATGCCCTCCATGGAGGAGACTGGGTGGGTAGGGGGAGCTCCTTGCTCTGGCCCCAGGACAGCCCAGGACAACTCCCGGCTCTGTGCTTGGGGCTGACTCTTGGCTCTGTGCTCGGGGCTGACTCCTAGCTTTGTGTTCAAAGCTGACTCCTGGCTCTGTGCTCAGAGTTGACTCCTGGCTCTATGCTCAGGGCTGACTCCTGGCTCTGTGCTCGGAGATGACTCCTAGCTTTGTGCTCAGAGCTGACTCCTGGCTCTGTGCTTGGGGCTCACTTCTGACTCTGTGCTCAGAGCTGACTCCTGGCTCTATGCTCAGGGCTGACTCCTGGCTCTGTGCTCAGGGCTGACTCCTGGCTCTGTGCTCAGGCTCACTCCTGGCTCTTTGCTCAGGGCTGACTCCTGGCTCTGTGCTCAGGCTCACTCCTGGCTCTGTGTTCAGGGCTGACTCCTGGCTCTGTGCTCAGGGCTGACTCCTGGCTCTGTGCTTGGGGCTGACTCTTGGCTCTGTGCTCAGGGCTGACTCCTAGCTTTGTGTTCAGAGCTGACTCCTGGCTCTGTGCTCAGAGTTGACTCCTGGCTCTATGCTCAGGGCTGACTCCTGGCTCTGTGCTCGGGGCTGACTCCTAGCTTTGTGCTTGGGGCTCACTCCTGGCTCTGTGCTCAGAGCTGACTCCTGGTTCTGTGCTCGGGCTGACTCCTGGCTCTGTGCTCAGGGCTGACTCCTGGCTCTGTGCTCAGGCTCACTCCTGGCTCTTTGCTCAGGGCTGACTCCTGGCTCTGTGCTCAGGCTCACTCCTGGCTCTTTGCTCAGGGCTGACTCCTGGCTCTGTGCTCGGGGCTGACTCCTGGCTCTGTGCTCAGGGCTCACTCCTGGCTCTGTGCTCAGGGCTCACTCCTGGCTCTGTGCTCAGGGCTGATTCCTGGCTCTATGCTCAGGGCTCACTCCTGGCTCTGTGCTCAGGCTCACTCCTGGCTCTGTGCTCGGGGCTTACTCCTGGCTCTGTGCTCAAGGCTGATTCCTGACTTTGTGCTCATGGCTGACTCCTGGCTCTGTGTTCAGGGCTGACTCCTGGCTCTGTGCTCAGGCTCACTCCTGTCTCTGTGCTTGGGGCTGACTCCTGGCTCTGTGCTCAGTCTCACTCCTGGCTCGTGCTCAGGGCTCACTCCTGGCAGGGAATCCTGTGCAGTGCCGGGAATTGAACCAAAGTTGGCAGCGTCCAAGGCAGCCGCCATCCCGTGCTATCCCCCGGGCTGGCTTCCTTCGCGGTTTGGACGGACGCCCCTTCCCTGGTCTGTGTTTTGCCAACATCTCCCTTCAGCACCGCCATCCTTCTCAGGACCAAAGTGTGTTTCCCTGTTTGTTCTCGGCTGGGTTGGAGCAGCCACCGCGGAGCCCCTGTCATTCGGGGACACGCACCGCTCCCGCCCCACTCTGTACTCCCCTGCTGAGCCTGACTGGGCAGGGGCAAGCGTCTCTGCAAAGCCAGGAGTGAGCCTGAGCACAGAGCCAGGAATCAGCCTTGAGCACAGAGCCAGGAGTGAGCCCTGAGCACAGAGCCAGGAGTCAGCCCTGAGCACAGAGCCAGGAGTTAGCCCTGAGCACAGAGCCAGGAGTGAGCCTGAGCAGAGTCAGCCCTGAGTACAGAGCCTGGAGTCAGCCCTGAGCACAGAGCCTGGAGTCAGCCCTGAGCACAGAGCCTGGAGTCAGCCCTGAGCACAGAGCCTGGAGTCAGCCCTGAGCACAGATCCAGGAGTCAGCCCTGAGCACAGCCAGGAGTCAGCTCTGAGCACAGAGCCAGGAGTCAGCCCTGAGCACAGAGCCGGGAGTCAGCCCTGAGTAGAGCCAAGAACTGTCTTTGGCTCAGGGGAGCAGAAGCAGGAGCACAGGTGGAGAGTCCAGCGCCCGCACTGACCCCTGCGGCCCCTCCTGGTGGGGGAGCACTGTGCAGGGGGTTGGGCCCGGCTCTGCCTCCCTCCTGGGCACTGAGCGTTGGGCCCCTTGGGGACAGCGGTGGCCGCTGTAGCCAGAGGCACCAGCGAGGGGGTGGCTCAGCGAGACTCTGGGTCTGGGCCAGACCACGGGGGGCAGCCTTGAGCCCAGGAGCAGTGATTCCGGAGTCTCTGGAGAGCAGGAGAGAAGCGAGAGGCGGCTGCGGCTGTGGCGTGGTCCCCGTGTCTCCCCTCTGGGGCGCCGGTGCCCGTCCCTTTCTGCAGCCCCCGGCCAGCTCCCAGCCCTGCCCGCTGCCCGCCGGGGGCTCCGTCCTTCCTGCCAGGCGCGGGGACGGTGCGGCGCCTGCCCCCCCGGGCGCTGCCTCCTCGTCTCCGCGGCGAGAGCAAACTTGTCACATCTCTCGCACGTTGTCACCGGAGCCTCATTACTCCGGGATGTCACTTCACTGACGAGCGTCATTATGCAGGGACATATGCTCGCGGTGACAGCGCGGGCGGGCGGGGACGGCGCCCGCTGCAGGCGTCACAGTGCAGTGACACTGGGCGGGCGGGGGCTCAGCCGAGAGACTGGGGGGCCCAGCAGGGGACCCCGCCCAGGGTGCTCGAGGGACATGTCCTCAGGCCCCGTGCAGGGCGGGGGAGGCTGGTGACCTGCAGCTTTCCAGGGCGACGAGGGACCCTCAGGACGGGGGGCGGGGGGGGACGGCCCAGGCCAAGCCGGCGCCCAGCACTGGGGGTGCTGAGTGGCCGCCGGGCAGGAGTCCGGGGCACTGCCCAGCCCGCTGGGAAGCGGGAAGGGGCCCACTCGCCGCGGGCAGTGAGCTGAGCTGGCCGGGCAGGACACGGTGGCAGGGCTGGGGCTGGGGCTGCCGCAGGGGCCGGTCTCGGTGGCGGGGGTCTCTGCGGGGTCTCTCCGGCCCGTCCACGTCCTGAGGGTCAGCCCTGCCACTGGGGCGCCCGCCCGCAGAGCCCCAGGACGGGACCCTGACCGCAGGCGGACACAGGCCTGGCCCCAGCCGCGTCCCCCACACCTGTGCGGGCAGGTGGGGGCAGCGGGGGTGGGGGGGCCGGGCCCGCAGGTGCAGTGGCTCCGGGGATGCCTGGGGGCCTGGCCCCGCGCCCAGGAGGAGCCGCTGCCGTCAGCCGCTCACGGTCCCGCGGGGATAACGGCCTTTTTTTTTTTTAATTTTCTCAGCCATTATTAAAACGGCAAAATTACAAACTTCTCGCGCTAAGGGGATGTTTCATATCCAGAATTTATGGAGGCAATTAAAGGTGCTGTCGGCGACTGCAGCCCGACGCACGAGAATGTAGGTCAGCGCCGGCTGTGCGTCCGCGCCGCGCTGCCCGACGCCCCTCTCTCGGCCGCACGCGGGCGCCGCACCCCGGGAGCACAGTGGCCCCGGCTTCCTGCCAGGGACTGCACCTGCTGCAGGAGGGAGAGACTCCCTCGCTCTCGGGCTGGGCTGCAGGGGACACGCCCGTGAGGGACACACCGTGAGGGCCACGCGTGAGGGGATAAACCCGAGAGGGACACACCCGTGACAGGACACGTCAGTGAGGGATACTCCATGAGGGGACACACCCGAGAGAGGACACACCTGTGACAGGACACACCACAAGGATACACCAATGTGGGGACACACCTGTGAGGGGACACACCTGTGAGGAGACACACCTGTGAGGGATACACCTGTGAGGGATACACCTGTGAGGGGACACACCTGTGAGGGATACACCTGTGAGGGACACACCTGTGAGGGGACACACCTGTAAGGGATACACCTGTGAGGGACACACTTGTGAGGGGACACATCTATGAGGGGACACATCTGTGAGGCGACACACCTGTGAGGGGCACACCTGTGAGGGGACACACCTGTGAGGGGATACACCTGTGAGGGATACATCTGTGAGGGGACACACCTGTGAGGGATACACCTGTGAGGGACACACCTCTGAGGAACACACCTGTGAGGGATACACCTGTGAGGGACACACCTGTGAGGGGACACATCTATGAGGGGACACATCTGTGAGGGGACACACCTGTGAGGGATACACCTGTGAGGGGATACACCTGTGAGGGATACACCTGTGAGCGACACACCTGTGAGGGATACACCTGTGAGCGACACACCTGTGAGGGGATACACCTGTGAGGGATACACCTGTGAGGGGACACACCTGTGAGGGATACACCTGTGAGGGACACACCTCTGAGGGACACACCTGTGAGGGGATACACCTGTGAGGGATACACCTGTGAGGGACACACCTGTGAGGGATACACCTGTGAGGAGACACACCTCTGAGGGACACACCTGTGAGGGGACACACCTGTGAAGAGACACACCTGTGAGGGATACACCTGTGAGGGGACACACCTGTGAGGGACACACCTGTGAGGGACGCACCTGTGAGGGGACACACCTTGTGGGGACACACCATGAGGGACACACCTGTGAGGGGACACACCTATGAGGAAACACACCTGTGAGGAGACACACCTGTGAGGGATACACCTATGAGGGACACACCTGTGAGGAGACACACCTGTGAGGGACACACCTGTGAGGGGACACACCTCTGAGGGACACACCTCTGAGGGGACACACTTGTGAGGGACACACCTGTAAGGGACACACCTGTGAGGGGACACTCTGAGGGACACACCTGTGAGGGGACACACCTTGTGGGGACACACCATGAGGGACACACCTGTGAGGGGACACACCTGTACCCATGAAGGGACACACCTGTGAGGTGAGTGGTGGCAGGCCGCTGGTCACTTGCTGGCCAGCCCAGTGGCCCCAGCGCTGAGCCCTTGTGAGGGGTGTGGTGCGTGCACCGTGGTAAGGCCCTTCTGCTTTGCCCTGGGGTCCCAGTGTCAGGCCGGGCTCTGGGGACACTGTGGCCGGTTTGGGGCTTGCTTCCCCCGATGCCCCGAGGGAGAATCCCCTGAAGATGCTCCGAGCTCTGACGCAGCTTCCGGGGGAGTCGCAGGCCAGGAGGGAACTCGAGTCTGAGGGTCCCAGGACCCTCCAGCTCGGCGGGCCGGGATGCTGGTCTCCCGCAGGGGACCACGGCCCTGCAGGCCCCGAGCAGCACCCGAGGGCGGCAGAGACAAGCAGGTGCTCAGGAGGCCCGGGCAGGGCAGCTGCTCAGCGGGGAGCAGAATCCCAGGCAGAAGGGAGCCGCCCAAATTTAATCATGATCGTGGTTGGGAGTACTGTGCAGGGAGCACTCCTCAAGACTCACTCCCGGCTCTGTAATTGGGGTTACTCCTAGCTCTGTGCTCAGGGTCACTCCTGGCTCTGTGCTCAGGGCTGACTCCTGGTGGGGTTCGGTGCTCAGGGAGTGCCAGGATTTAACCCAGGTCAGCCCCGGCATGGCGAGCACCCTGACCGCGGCACCATCTCTTGGTCCTCGAACACCCCGGCCTGATGCTGGTTCCCAGGGCCGAGCCGTGCTGGACAGTCCCGGGCAGAGGGCAGTGGGCTGCCAGGAGGGTCCGGCCAACGGGGCCATGGGGGGCCTGTGGAACCGGGGTCGAGGCAGGGAGGAACTGGCAGCTGCGGTTGGTGCTCAGGACTGGGGGGCCGAGCCGGGACCCACCGCCTCGGGGCGCAGCGGGAGCCTTGACCTCGCAGGGGCTGACCCTGCAGTCTCAGCCCCAAGGGGTGCTTGGGGAGGCTGAACCGCGGCCCCCCTGCCCCGGGGAGCACAAGAGGGCGAGCCTCCAGGGAGGCAGTGGAGGGCGGGCGGAGGGGCCCTCTGGGGCCGAGACGCACGGGAAGGACTCACCTCTGGGCGCAGGGCAGGGCTGAGCTGGGCAGTGCTGGACAGCCTGGACACCCCCACGTCCAGGGACGGGCGGGGAGAGAGTGTGACGAGTGCAAGAGGGTGTTGGAGGTGATGGGGGTGGTCGGCACTGGGGCCGGGGACTCTGTGACCTCCACCCCATGACACCCACAGAGTCGCCGTCTGGGGGTCTGTGCTCAGCGGGGTCAAGGCGGGGGGACAGGAAGCTCCTTCCTCAGACAGACCCGGACTGGAGCAGCAGAGAGAGAGGAAAGAGAGAAGGAGGGGAGGAAGAAGCAGCTAAGCCTCAGACGGGCTAGGCTCTCACACACACACACACACGCACACGCATACACGCACACACACACGCACACTCACGCACATGCACACACGCACACTCACGCACATGCATACACACACACTCACGCACATGCACACACAAACACACATGCACACACACGCACACGCAGGCACATGCACATGCACACACACACACACACACACACACACGCATGCTCGCACACAGAGCTTAACTTCTCAAACCAGAGACAAGAAGACTCTCAGAAGTCATCAGGGAAGATGAAGCGCGTTACCTTAATAACAGCAATAGAAAGAACCAGAATATCGGGATCCCAGAGATAAAGGCGCATTGTCCTCACCACACAGAAAGAAGCCGCCAACCCAGACTTCTATACACTGGAAGAATGGTTTCCTCCGAGGACAGCGCCGTGAAGACATAATTAGTCAGCTCCCGCAGGCACCAGGCATCCGCCGAGCTTCTCTAAAGAACATTCCAGAAGTCGCAATAGGCAGGAACAGCGCCCGTGCCGGGACGGGCAAGCGGAGAGGGGATGTAATTATAGAACATATGTAATTGCCGTCATTTCAGAAGTCAAGATTATGAAAAATTTAACCGTAAGGCAATAATGATCAGGGGGAGCGGGGGGGCGGGGGAACGGGGTGCCTGACTCTGTGCTCGGGAGCGTAACTGGCAAGTTCAGGGTGACGAGGAGGCCAGCTGCCGCCAAGCTTCTGTCGAAGGCGCCGTCAGGGAGTGGGGGAGGGGAGAGCAGCCCGGTGCAGGGGTTAGAAAGAAGAAGCAGGAAAGGGACGAGTGACAGGCATGGCCCTGCCTGGTGGCACGGGGAGGCGGATGGCCTGAGAAAGGGCGTTTGTCCCACGTGTCAGTGGACGACCCTCCTCGGCGGACACGCAGAGACGCTCTAAAGAAAACACGTAAAGCCTAAGCGATAACGGGTGACGCTTAAGACGGAGACATCCTTACGGTGCAGATGTCTGCTGAGCCAGCAGGAATGGCGCATGGAGAGGGTGGGGGTGGAGCGGGCTCCAGCTGTACCAGAGACACTTCAGAGCAGTTAGAGGCACGCGCACACACGTACACACATGCATGTGTGCACACACTCATGCACACACACGCACATGTACACATACATGCACACATGCATGAGTGTACACACAGATGCACACATGAGTACACACGTGCATGCGCGCATGCGTGCGTGCACACATGCACACATGCATGCACACACATGCCCACACATGCACATTCTCACACATATGCATGCACACACATGCACATGCACACACTCACACACATGCACTCATGCACACATGTGCACACGTGCACATACACACATGCACACACAAACGCAGTACTCTCGAAACACCCCCGAGTCTGGATCCCAAGCTGACCCTAGCAGATAGCGGAAACGCAAACACGCAAGGAAGCCGGGCCAGCGGTGCCTCTCGCTGCGAGAGCCTGGAGAGGGCCTGGCGGTGGCGTCCTGCCGCTGACCCGGCCGGGCTCGGACAGACCAGCCAGTGCAGGGTGTGGCTGCAGTGGCCAGAGCCTGCCGGGGGGGCTGGGGGGGTAGACACCGACGGCTGGAAGGACCCGGGACCCGTAGGCGCCCCCGGCACGGGGAAGGTGGGAGGCTGCGTCTCCGTGAAGGGTGGGCCGGGGACCCACACTCACCCACACGGAGCGGGAGGAATTCCCCGGCTGACTCTGGAACAACGGCGACCTGCACTCGGGCCTGCTGGGGGAGAGCAGGGCTTGGCTGCCCCCTCCAGCGCCCAGGCCCGGCCGGTGTCCGGGGACGGGGGCGGGGCAGGACGTCACAGGGGGGGAGAGGGTGGTCGGCGCCCGCAGACAGGACGGCCACGTGGGCGGGTTCCCTCGGCCGTCAGGAAGAGCCACAGGCCATAAGGGCCGGGATGGAGCCGTCGAGGAGAGAGGCCACTGCCCGGGGCCGGGAAACGGCCAGAGGAGGAGGTGCCCAGAGGGGGCCCGGGGCCGCGGGGGGGGGGGGGGAGGGCGCCCTCCCAGCACCCCTGCTTCCACCCCTCCTCGTGCCCAGAGTCGGGGAGGCCCGGGGCCACAGACCAGGCGGCATCCCGGGGCCGGCGGGGACAGTCTGCTGACCCGGGCCTCCCCACGCCGAGCCACTGGGACCCGGGCCTGACTCTCACCCGGTGCCTCGGGGCCCTCCGGGTGGTGTGAGGAAGGGGCGGGTCAGACCCACCTGCAGACACGGCTGCAGGGACAGGCCCCAGGGCAGGAAGCAGGCGCCTGTGTGTTGGGGGGGACCGGCCGGCGGACACTCTGGTCCTCCAGCACTGACCACCCGTGAGCGACGCAGACCTGGTGGCGGCAGGGCCAGAGGGCCCGGTCCAGCTGCGGGTTCCATGAGACCCAGCCCCGGGCTCGCCCGAGGCCCAGCCCGCGGCAGCTGTGGACATGGCTCATGGGGGTCCCTCCGTGGGGGCGAGGCAGATCTGGGCTCGGGGTGCGGGGCCTTGGGCCGCTGCGCCCCCACTGTGTGCGGGAGGCCGCAGGTGGGCCAAGCCCGTGTCCAGGGCTGACTGCCTGCCCGGGGCCCCAGACAGGCCGCAGTGTCCACTCAGCGGCTGGAGCGTGCTGGGGCCCGGCCCGTCCCACCGGGCTGGTGGCGGAGCTGACCGGAAGGTCACGGGGCTCTCAAGAGGGAAGTGTCCTCTCAGGTCAGCAGGGTCCGAGCAGAGGGGGCGGCCATGGGGGGCAGCGTCCGGGGGTCCCAGCCTGGCAGGGGGCACCTCGGAGCCGCCAACCCCGGGGGTCACCCGCAGATAGCGGCACCCGGAGCCAGCTGAGTCGGGGGTGGGAGCCTGGACTGGAACCAGCTGGACACAGCGGCCAGGGCAGGGCGTGCAGCGGGCAGTGGCCGGGACACGGGGCTGGAGGGCAGCAAGTGTCTGCACGGGCTCGAGGCTGGCTAACCAGAGACACGAGGGTTTACCGGTGAGCGTCGACTCCTGGCAGGGGCGAGGGGAGGTGAGAGGGAGCCCCCGCCCGGGTCCTGGGACTGCGGGGAGCCGCTGCTTTGGGACCCGCCTGTGCCGACAGGGCCAGTGGGCCGGCCGGCCAGGGGCACTGGGCCAAGGCCGGGGCTGTGCGACCCTGGACGCCCCTCTGAGTCCGTCCGTCTCGGCCCTTCGCTGAGTTGGCCCCAAAGAGAAGCCACATGGCACGGGGCCCCCAGCCAGGCTGAGCCGGAACCGTCCCCGCGGGGGTCCTGCTCGGGTCTGGGGAGTCAGGGGCGGGGGGGTGGGGGGCTCCAGCCTGGCCGAGGCCCGAGAAGCCCCCGGTCCCAGCTCCGCAGCTGTGGGACCCCAGAATCCTGGGAGGGGTCTCAGACACGGGGTGACCTTCCAGATACCCTGACGGCCTTCAGCACCGCAAACGGCCCAGGACCCCGGCCCCCCCCCCGACCCCGGGACACACCCGCCCAGATGTACAGGCGCAGGAGATGGAGGGAAGCAGCCCCCGAACCCACCCGGGGGAATCCCCAGGGACCACCCCCCTACCCCCGCCCCGCCCCTCCCCCTCCTCCCATCACTCACCCTGGAGATGAAATTAGAGAGACAATGGGGCCGTCAGGAGCCGATCACAACTGTCTGACGTCTGCCTGTCACTCACACGACAGCCCCGGGGGGGGGGGGGGGGGGGCAGAGGTAGGCGCCCCAGATAAGAGCAAGGTAAGGAGGGGGCGCACAGGACTCCAGGATTGCTGCTCCCCCGGGCAGGGGCCGTGAGGTTCCAGGCGGGAGATGCCCCTTGCGACCCTCCGCCATGGTCCAGTTCTCAATTTACATGGGTCAGCCGTGGGTGCGCCAGCCACAAAGACGGCGTCCATGGCTGGGGACAGCCCGGCGTCCACCCCCCAGCAGGCAGCAGGGCCAGCGGCCAGCCCGTCCCTGCCCCTTCCTTGCTGCAGGCCCCCCGCCAAGAGCACAGCCAGGGAACCCAGCAGGATTTGGGGGCAGACCCGGTCCCCATGAGTGGCTGCACTCACTCGGACCCTGGTCCCCGGATGAGCCCACTTGGCCTCTGGACGAGGTCACGGCTCTGCCCCGTGGCCACAGACCAGCACCCGGGGGGCTCGAGAGAGAGAGAGAGAGACGGTGACACAGGGGCGGGGTTCGATCCCTGGCACCCCACGGCCCCCCGAATGCCAGCGTGAGTGAGGCCGGGGTGCAGAGCCGGGTTGGCCCCAGTGGGCGTCACCCCCAGCCGGGCCCCCACTGGCACCGCCCGCCCCGCTCAGCCCCTGCAGATGCCGTCTGGGCACAAGGGCAGCTGCTGGCAGGGCTGCGGCCGGGGGAGACAGGGCTGGCCGGGCGAGGGCCCAGGCACCTGGGCTTTACCTATCCAGAGACAGCTGATGAGCGGGGTCGGGGGCCCAGGAGAGAGCGGGGGCGGGTGAGGGGGCGGCTTGGCCTGGGGGCGGGGGCGGGATCAGTCACTGCCCGTCTGGTCTGACTTCTGCTCGCTGACCCCAGGCACGCGCTCAGGGCCCAGGGGTCCTGCCCTCAGCGCGGCCGGGCCTGGGAGACGCCAACCCTGCTTAGTGCCTTACCTGGGTGGCCAGGACACGGGCGATGAGTGAGGGGGGAGCCCCAGGGGCCCCGGGACAGAGATCACCCCGGCGGGGCCTGAGGACGGAGCCTGAGCAGGGAGGGGCTGAGTCCAGCTGCACCCTGGACATGACCACAGGCCACGGCACAGACACGGCCACAGACACAGACCACAGACCACAGACCATGATCAGAGACCACAGTCACAGACCACAGACCACAGACCACAGACACGGCCACAGACCACAGACCACAGACCACAGACCACAGACCATGATCAGAGACCACAGTCACAGACCACAGACCACAGACCACAGACACGGCCACAGACCACAGACCACAGACCACAGACACGGCCACAGACCACAGACCACAGGCCACAGACACGGCCACAGACCACAGACCACAGGCCACAGACATGGCCACAGACCACAGACCACAGACCACAGACCACAGACCATGATCAGAGACCACAGTCACAGACCACAGACCACAGACCACAGACACGGCCACAGACCACAGACCACAGGCCACAGACACGGCCACAGACCACAGACCACAGGCCACAGACACGGCCACAGACCACAGACCACAGACACAGGCACAGACCACAGACCACAGTCACAGACCACAGACCACAGACCACAGACCACAGACCACAGACACAGGCACAGACCACAGACCACAGCCATGGCCACAGACCACAGACCACAGCCACGGCCACAGACCACAGACCACAGCCACGGCCACAGACCACGGCTGTAGCTGACTCCCGCAGAGCTGCCATCTGCTGTAAGTCACAGACCCCATGACCATGGTGGGGAGTGGCTGGAACTTGCCCCGGCCCCTCAGGCAGACAAGAGACAGGCCACGGGCTCCCTACACGCGCGCTGGCAGCTGAGGCCCCCTGGGGCGGGGGTCCGGTGAGGACGCTGCCCCCACGTGCCGGCAGTTGGCGGCTGCTGCCCCAGCCGTGCCCCCACCTGGCTGTGGACTCTGAGTGTCCAGGGACGAGGCCCCGCCCGGAGCCATCTGCGCTGGCAGCTCTGCCCGCCACCCCCCTGCCCCCTGCCCCCCCGCGGAGCCCTCACAGCCCCTGTGCCTGCGGCTCCGGCCTCGGGTTCCCACCCACAGCCAGAATACAAATGAGATTAAGGACCGTAATACTCGGATCCAGGCGATGGAAGTGGGTTTAGGGGCTGATCCGCACGGCAGAGCCTGGGGCTGCTCAGAAAGAGGCTTTGCCGGAGATCGGCTGGCGGATGTGGGGGGGGAGGGGGGAGGCAAGGGCGAGAGGGAGGGAGCCGGGAAGGCCGCCCCAGCCCCATCCGGGTGCTGTGGTGCGTGAGGAGCTGGTGTCCCTTTGCCAGTTCACAGCCCAGTGGGCTCGGCCTGCTCCAAGCCTCCAAACAGTGCTCAGGCTACAGTGCTCCAGCCCCACCTCCTGCCCTGAGCACTGGCGGAGGCTGAGCTGCCCTTGGGGCTCCTGGGACTGGCCCAGCTTCACCCCTGCCAGGGGGGCCCTCAGTCACCGCTGAGGACTGTGCCCGGCCCTGCTGGGTGTCCAAGTGTCCACTGCCTGCGGCCCCGCCTTCAGGAAGCTCTTCCAGGCTGCCGCTGCCCGCTGCACTAGCGCCCCTCCCCCACAGTGCTCGAGCTCAGGCCCTGCCCACCCCTCACCCCTCTCCTCTGCCCCGCCCCGCCCCCCCACCCCTCCTCGGGACCCTGAGGTGAGGCTGGCCCTGTCGGAACTGCATCAAAGTAGCCGCTTTCTTTCACAAATTGATTTTGTTTCTTTGAACCCACTTTCTCCTCCCCGCTGGGGCTGAGAAGGCCCTGGGGTGTCTACTGGGGGCTGACGCTGTGCGGGTCGCGCCCACTCGCGTGGGAGCTGCCACCAGCGCTGCCCTGAGGCCTGCTCTCTGCCCTGGGAAGGGGCTGCCCTGCGGGGGGGGGGGAGGGGCTCCGGCCCTGAGCTGATCCTCTCGAATGGATCAAACCCCACGCCCGCCCCCCCCTCGCCCCTCAGCAGGATGCAGAGACCCCCCTCGGGTGTGGGAATGCTGTAACAAGACTCCCAGGAGACCTCCCTCCCTCTGTCTTTTTCCCCTTTTTTGTGTCTTTAAAGAGCTTTATGTAAACAATAAAGAGAACTTGGATGAGGAAATTTTTGGAAGAAACCTAGAGACCGTCTCTGGGGACTGGGAGCAGGCGATCCTTCCAACAGCGCCCTTAGGAAGCAAAACAAAACAAGCTCCAGCGAGCGAGCAAGGGCCAGGGCGGGTGCTAGAGCTGAGTTCCCAGACAGCCCAGCCCGTGGGGGCGGGGCCGGGTCCTGGGGTGCCCCGGGCCTTGAGCTCAGAGCGAGTAAGCGCAATGTGTGTTCGCAGTGTGTGCAGGGGTCCGGCCGCCTGGCCAGCCGCCCAGTGAGGCTCCAGCCTGGGGTCACCGAGCACCACCAGGAGTGACCCTGAGCACCAGGGGGTGTGGCTGCCTGAGGGAGACTTTTAAATTAAAAAAAAAAGGGTCTCTGAGGGCCCGAGACGCAGCACAGCGGGGAGGGCATTTGCCCTGCATGTGGCTGACCTGGGTTCGATCCCCAGCATCCCATAGGGTCCCCCGAACACTGCCAGGAGTGATTTCTGTGTGCAGAGGAACCCCTGAGCATCGCCAGGTGTGACCCAAAAAGCAAAAAAAAAAAAAAAAAAGGTTATCCAAAAAATATTAAATAAATGGAATTCATATGAATTTTTTTTTGGTTTTTGGGTCACACCCGGCGATGCACAGGGGTTACTCCTGGCTCTGCACTCAGGAATTACTCCTGGCGGTGCTCGGGGGACCCTAAGGGATGCTGGGAATCGAACCCGGGTCAGCCGTGTGCAAGGCAAACTCCCTCGCCGCTGTGCTATCGCTCCAGCCCAGAATTCATATGAATTTTAAACATTTATAAAAAAAAAATCACTAATTCCTGAGTGCAAAGCCAGGAGGAACCCCTGTGCACTGCCGGGTATGACCCAAAAAGCAAATGAATAAATAAATAAATAAATAAATCGCTAGATTTCAGGGCCAGGGCGACAGTCCCACGGGAAGGCACTTGCCTTGCACGCAGCCCCTAGGGTCCCCGAGTGCCACGGAGAGTGATCTCTGAGCACAGAACTGGGAGCACCAACGGGAACGCCTCCGAAGCCAAAATTAAATCAGTAAGTGAAAGGAGAATAACCGCACTAAAAATGATCTTACTGAGAGGAGGAAGGGAACGAGTGACGGGCTGGGAGAACACGGCCACAACCCGCGGAGACGTCACCCTGACCCGTGCCCAGCCGCGAGCTCCAGTGGGGGACATACGGGGGCAAGGAGATGCCGGCAGAAGGGCCCTGTGCCTCCACCCTGGCACCCGTGCTGCCATCGTCCAGGGTTTGCCGCCGAGGAAACCAGAGGCACCGAACCCTGAGCACAGAGCCAGGAGTAAGCCCTGAGCACTGATGCGTGAGGACCCAAACAAGGCCCAGGGAATAGACTCGCAGCAAAACTCTATTAACAACCAAAAATAATGCTAAACGTTGGCATCCAGGACTGGAGCGATAGCACAGTGGAGAGGGCGTTTGCCTGGCACTCGGCCAACCTGGGTTCGATTCCTCCGCCCCTCTCGGAGAGCCCAGCAAGCTACCAAGAGTGTCCCGCCTGCACGGCAGAGCCTGGCAAGCTCCCCGTGGCGTATTCAATATGCCAAAAGCAGTCACAAAAGTCTCACCGTGGAGATGTTACTGGTGCCCAACGGGACGACAGTGCAACAGCTAATATCCAAGTGGTAAAAAATGTCCAAATAGGGACCTAGAGCTAGTCCAGGGAGCAAAGCCGGCAGCTGAGCTCCACACACAGACCCCTGGGCACTGCCCGGAGCTACCATCGGCCACAGAGACGAGAGGAAGCCCCGAGCACAGCCAGGTTTGGCTCGAAAAGCCAAAAATAAAAATATGAATAAACATATAAGACACACACAGAAATCTCGGACCCGAGCAGCTTGTGGCAGAGATGGCCCGGGACTTTGCAATGGACCCTCTCGGCGGGGCCGCTCCACACGGGGCAGGTGCTGGCCCGTCCCTCCGCCTGCCCTCTAAGAGCCCCACCAGTCACTATTTGCTAGAAGCCAGCAAGAAGCACTAGCTCCCACGTGGCCACGATCCAGAGTCACACACAGGAATCTCGGACCCGAGCCACCTGCGGCAGCAATTTCTTCAGATCCTAATTATTAAAATCTTAGAGTTTGTAAAGCGACATTATATTATATCCAAAACAAGCAATACAAACCATTGTCTAGCAACTGTACTTTTGGCAGGTATAAGGGGAGTTTCCTCTGCCGGGACCTTCATGCGAGAGGCCCGTCCGAGCGTGTGGAGAGGGGCCTCGAGCATGGCTGTGGTTAGGCTCCAGAGGTCTTCAGCTGCCGGGAGCTCTGCTCGGGGTGGGGAGGGAAGCTGGAACGCACCCCCTCCGAGGGGCCCTGGGGAAGACAGCCAGGCATGCGGACAAGAGTGTGTGGGCAGGCAAGTGTGCAGGTGTGGGGGACCTGGGGCTGAGACCTCCAAGGCTGCTCGAATTGGGACTGGGCCTGCTCTGCCCAGATTTCCCATTTCCCAGTAGCTAGGCGGTCACACCCAGGGACTGCCCCCAGCACCATGTAATCCCATCCACGGCCAACATCCAGAGACTTAAAAGCAAGCTCCAGGAAGCCCTATCTTATAGCCTACTTCTCTGGGAGAACCTGGCAAGCTACCGAGAGTTTCCTGCCCACATGGGAGAGCCTAGCAAGGTCCCCGTGGTGTACTCATATGCCAAATCCAGTAACAATGCTGGGGCTCATTCCCCTGAGCCTGAAAGAGCCCCCAATGCAGCATTGTTGGGAAGGACGAGTAGAGAGAGGCTTCTAAAATCTCAGGGATAGGACGAATGAAGACGTTACTGAGACCGCTCGAGCAATTCGACCATCAACGGGATGATGACATAAGGGGAAGTAGGACTGGTCTCGAAATATCGAAGGTAACTGAAGTAGAGAAAGAACACACCTTGCAAATTGTCTGCCACACAGGCAGGGGGAGGTATGGAATTGGGGTGGGGGATGTTGGGGATTTTGGTGGTGGAAAACGTGCACTGGTGAAGGGATGGGTGTTGGATGACCGTATGATCGAAGTTCAAACATGAAATTTTTTGTTACTGTATCTCACGGTGAACTAATTAAAAAATGAGAATAAAAATAAAAAGACAGCTCATGTAATAAGGGCAAAGAGAGCTGCGACAAGTGCAAGTGGGCAAAAACTTCCAGGAATAACTATCTCTGGGAAGAAGAGCCCAGACGGGATGCAGGAGTGCGCTCACCAGATGGGGAAGTAAAAACAGGCCCGAGCGTGTAAAAAGAGATGGTGTAAACCGCGTCGGAATCAAAGCTACCCCGACGAAAGGAGGTGATAACAGCAACATCCGTTTAAGTGTTTAAAATAATTGTAAACATAGGAAGGGACAAACTAATAGGGTCTCAAAATAGCTGTAGAAGAACTTAGGGAAGACATATCAGTAATGGTGCTTGCATATTTCAACGCGACTTTAAAAGTGGAGGAAGAAAAATGATAGAATATTAGGGTAATTTCAAATGTAGATTAGTGATTCTGACTGTATATTCTCATAAACACAGACGTATATTAGCTAACCAACTGTGAAGGGTGCGAGATTGATACAGCATAATTGACAGGATTTATACCAGCAGTGAAAAAAAAAATCTACAAGGCAATATACCACAAAAATAAACGCTCTGTTCTATCAATAGATGCGTTAAAAACGATTTCCTAAAGTTCGGTTCCAATTTATATTTTAGACTGATGACAAAAACATAAATCATTAAATAATATGATCATCTACTGGAAACACAAGACATGAGCACCGCTGGAATTATTAACAGAATTCAACAAGGTTTCAGATGCCTTGACTTGTCTGAATCACATTCTTCTATATCAGAAATAATTACCTCGTCATATAATAGAAAAAGGGATTTCAAAGTACCAATTATCATTATAAAGAACTAAAATTATTCTAAGCAGAATGTGCATGATTTTTATGAGAAAAAAAAAAAAAACTAAACTCCGTTGCATAACGTGAAGAGAAACTTCCGTCCAGGAGGAGGAAAACCCTTCCTGGTCAAAGGGGGTGACTCAGCTCGAGAATCCGAGCCCCCTTTCCCCGTCTCACACGAATCCTCAGACGAGACCCCCGCGCCCGCCCCCCTCCCCACCCCAAACTGCCTTGTGCTTAGAGGGGCGACATATCCACGTGCGAATCGGGAAAACGGAAGTTTAGTTGTAGCTGAGTCGCCCCTGCCAAGGGAAGGCGGGAGGGGGCCTGGGTGCTGGGCAGACCCTCCAAAGGCACCGGGCGGGGCCGGAGCCATAGCACAGCTGGGAGGGCATTTGCCTGGCATGCGGCCAACCTGGGATCGATTCCGGGCATCCCATAGGGTCCCCCGAGCACTGCCAGGGGTGATTCCTGAGTGCAGAGCCGGGAGTAACCCCTGAGCATCGCCGGGTGGGACCCAGAAATAAATAAATAAACAAACAAACAAACAAACAAACAAACAAACAAAGAGCGAGGGTCGCCTGTGGGCAGGATGCAAATAGCCACTGGCTGCTCTGCCCGGGGCGCCGGCCACGCCATCGTCACCAAGGTCCCTTGCCATCCCCCTCCTTTGGCATTTCCGTAGACCAGCGTGTGTGTGGGGCGGGGCAGGTGGGAGGGTGGACGGGCTACTTTCTGAAGCTTCTGGAACATGCACCTCGTGGCACTCATGAGGGAACCTGGGCCCGTCCCTGCCCCACTAACCACAGGCGCGTGCCGACTCCGGGCCCTGTGTGAGTTGTGGGAAGCATGGGAGGGGGGAGGGGGCGGGTTCAGAGCCCAGCAGGAGACACAGGCCAGCAGGCGCCCGCGCCAGGCCCGGACGGGGTTGGGGAGCGCGGGGCTCAGACGGCCCAGGGACCCTGCAAGGCCAGGGAAGTGACCGGAAGTGACAGGAAGGCGGGAGCCAATGGCCGGAAAAGCCCGGAACACAGCGGGGGAGAAACGGGGAGAGCGAGACACCGAGGGTGGACTCGGGTCATCAGTGCCCAGAGGACCGAGGCCGGTGTGTCCGGCAAGGATTCCGCCCAACTCACCCTGGGCGGGTGTCGGCGGGAAAATGCGCCCGGGTCCTCACCTGGGGGTGCTGGCCGACCCCGCCCCCGGACCCCTCAGGACAGAAGTCAGGCATCTGGGGCTCATGGGTAGAGGGGGGTCAGACCGGCCGGCGAGGCACCCGAGGGGGCGGGACAGGGGGCAGACGGCCTGGGCAGGGCTGCCCGTCCACAGCGCCCGGCCCTGGTGGGGAGACAGGGTGAGCCTCGGGAGCGCAGGGCTGAAGGGCGGCAGGGCTGCGGCACACCCGGGCTTCCTCTCGGCAGGCTTCTTGCAGGAAGTCGCTGATGTGCAAAGATAGAGCATGCGGTGCTCCCGCCCACCGTGCTCCCCCCATGCAGTGCTCCCGCCCGCCGTGCTCCCCCATGCGGTGCTCCCACCCGCTGTGCTCCCCCCGTGGTGCTCCCGCCTGCTGTGCTCCCCCCGTGCAGTGCTCCCGCCCACCGTGCTCCCCGTGGCCGCCTGCTCGCCCTCCCTCCCCAGGGCCGGCTGGGAGGCGAGTCTCCCGCTCAACCGAGGCCGGTAAATGTTTCCCTTCTTGAAACTCCCCCTCAGCCTGGCCGACCCACTCCAGGCGCCTCTCAGCCTCGCACCCGCCCCTCGGTGCCCAGCCGGCAATTTCCCTCCTCGAGTGCCCTGGAGAGGGCCATGAGCCAGGCGGGCGCGCTGGCCACTCCTGCCTGCCAGCTCTTCACCCCTCTCCCAGGGCAGGGGGCTCTCGAGTGGACGCCCCCCGGTCCCGAGGTCTGGGGCGTGTTCCCCCACCCAGGGGCCCGAGGTGGGTGCTGCAGGGCGGGGGCCACTCGGGGCCGCACCACCTCGTGCTAGTCCCTGTTTGGGGGGGGGGATGGTCCTTCCCTGCACCCGGAGGCACTTTCCAGGGCGGAAGCTGAGCCCCAGGACCTTGGCTCCTGCCTGCTCCCGGCTGCCCCGCTGTCCCCCAGAAGGCCCCAGGGGCTGCCACTGGCTGTAGAGCCTCCTGATTCTCCCGCCGCAGTGCCCAGGCAGGGGTGCAGCCACGCTCCTCCCTCTGGCTCGCGCCGGTGCAGCTTCTCCCGGCACGTGTGACCAAAGACTCGGCTTCTCCCCGTGTCCTGCCCTCGGGGGACCCGCAGCCTGGGGGGCTCAGAGCGCCCGTCGCAGGAGCTGAGAGCCCACCCTCCGCACGCTCACCGGGGTCTCCCGGGACACACCGGGAGCTAGCGGGCCGCAGGGAGGCAGGGAGGTGGGGGGAAGCGTCTGAGGGGCTGAGGGCTTCCCCGGGCTCCACGGAGACAGATGGGAGATGCAAGGGGGAGGGGCTCAGGCACCGGAGCACTGGGGGTCCCCTATGGGGCCTTGTCTGTGCGCCTGTGTCCCATGTCTGTGCAAGTCCGGCCCTCCCTCTCCCTCCCTCCCTCTCTTCCTCTCTCTTTCCCTCTCTCTCTCCCCCTCTCCCCTCCCTCTCTCTCCCTCCCTCTCCTCCCTCTCTCTCCCTCTCCTCCCTCTCTCTCTTCCTCCCTCTCTCCCTCTCCCTCCCTTTCTCTCTCCCTCTCTCTCTCCCTCCCTCTCTTCCTCTCTCCCTCCCTCTCTCCCTCCCTGTCCACTCTGGGGACGCCCCTCACCCCCTCCTCTGTCTCCCGTGGGTGCTCACAGGTGCGGGGCCGTGTGTCCAGTGGCACCTTCCCCTCTGGCTCGGGCTGCTGCGGGCAGGTGTCCACCTCATCCTTGGGGCTCACCCTGGCCCCAGCCCCTGCCCTGTCACCCCTGCAGGGACTCTCTTGTCCCCACACCTGTGGAGGAGGTGACGGGCTGGAGGGCCTCGGGGGACGTCGGGCGGGGCAGCGGGTCGGGGGTCACTGGACTGGGTGACCTCCCGGGCCTTCGGAATCGACAGCCGACACCTTGGGGGGGGGGGCTGCACCCCGCGGCTCCCGAGAACCCGGAGGGGTGGGGGAGGCCGGGTGGGTGTCCCCGGAGGGGGCAATGTCCAGGCTCGGGTGGGGAGGCCTGGCCAGCCGCCGACGCCCCCGTGGGTTCTCGTCCCCAGCCCTCGAGCCCCCGCCCCGCCGCCCTGAGCCATGTGGCCCCCAGCCCTGCCCGCCCGCCTGCCCGCCAGCGGCACAGTTTGATTTATCAAAATTCAATTTACACGCAACTTCCCAGAGAGTCGTTCATCGTGAAAAGTGGGGCGCGTGGCTCTGGGGTCGATGCTGCGGGTGCGAGTGTTCCCGCGAGGGGCCGGGGCCGCTGCCCGCTCAGGGCTGCCTTGCCCCCCCCCCCCCCCCCCCCCGCCCACCCGGCCAGCACCCGAGGCCATAAATCCCGCACCCAGCGCTGGGCCAACAGGCCCGTGAAGTGTGTTTACAGAATCGTGCTGACATCCCAGGATGGAAACATCGACCCGAGGGGGGGGAGGGGCCGCTGGGGGGGGCACCTGCCCAGGCTCACCTGGGCGTCCCCTCACCTGGGCGTCCCCTCACCTGGGCGGCCCTCTCCTGGGCGGCTCCACCCGGGCGCTGTCCCCCCAGCTGGAGGCCCGGCCCCCGCGGCCCCTCTCCTGGCCAACCCCGGGCCCCTGTGCTGTCTCTCACTGGGGGTCTGTGGGTCTGGGGGAGCTTAGCAGCCGTGGGCGCCCCCCCCCCCGCCCTTGACCGCTGGAAGGGAAAATGCCGCCCCGGACAGCCGGAGCCCAGGTCGGGAGTCGGGCGGCCCCTGGGGGGCCCTGGGGGGGCCCGGGTGCAGGTCGCAGTTCACGGCCTCCCTGTGGGTGGCGGCTCAGGCCAGCGGGGGGCACAGGGCCTGGCCCAGACCCAGAGGGCCTCGGGGACACGGAACCACCGAGTGCGCACGTGCATGCGCATGTGTGTGTGTGTGCGCATGCGTGTGTGTGTGTGTGCGTGTGCGTGCGCGCGCGCATGTGTGTGTGTGTGTGTGTGTGTGTGTGTGACTCCTCCTGCTCCCCTGCTTCCACCCTCCTGGCCTCTCCCTCCCCCCTCCCTCCCTCCCTCCCTCCTCCTTCCCTCTCTGTCTTTTTCTTCTCTCTCCCTCCCTCCCTTCCTTCCTTTTTTTCTTTCTTTCTTTCATTCATTCATTCTTTCTCCTTTCTTCTTCTTCCCTTCCCTTCTTCCTTCCTTCCTTCCTTCCCTCCCTCCCTCCCTCTCTCCCTCCTTTCCTTGGAGAAGGGCCAGGTGGAGGGGTGAGGGGGGGAGCAGCTGGGCTTTGGGTTGGGAACAGCAGGACAGTCCCACAGGAGGGGAGCGGCTGTGCTCACCGGAGACACTGCAGGGGTGTGGGACAATGCAGGGGTGCTGGGATACGCAGGGCGGGCAGCGGAGGGGGACAGAGCTGCTGTGAGCAGGGGGGGGAGCAGCCACTCGGCCACTGCACACTCGTTGCCCCAGAGGGGCTGGGGAGTGGGGGAGGGGCTGGGGTGGGGGCTGGGTGGCTGGGTGGGGGAGGGGCTGGGGAAGGGGCTGGGCTGGGGGCTGGGGAGGGGCTGGGCTGGGGGCTGGGGGAGGGGCTGGGCTGGGGGCTGGGCTGGGGTGGGGGGCTGGGGGCTGGGTGGGGGAGGGGCTGGGAAGGGGGAGGGGATGGGGCTGGGGGAGGGGCTGGGCTGGGGGCTGAGGGAGGGGCTGGGCTGGGGGCTGGGCTGTTTCTGAGGCGCTGCCGCGCTGGCAGGGGGCCAGAAGCCCTTTCCACGGAGGCTCCGGAACATTCTGAGCAGCTTCCAGCTCCCGCGTGGGGGGGGAGGGAGGCGCGAGAGGATTCTGGGGTCGCGGCTCCTCGGAGCGGGGGTGGGGGGGGTTGGGGGGAGCGGGCGCGGGTGGAGGGGCAGCGCGGGACCCGCGGGCCCTGCCGGGGACAGTGGGGAGGGGGCTGCGGCGGCGCGGAAGGGAAGGATGAACAGGAGACCTTCAAAGACAGAAATAGAAGCTCGGTCGCCGCATCTGCATATCAAAAGTGCTCATTAGGCGGGAGCACAGGTAGCAGGCAGGTAGCGGCCGGCCAGGGTGCAGCTGGAGGCACCGGCGGGACGCGCCCTGCCCCGCACTGGAGCCAAGACCCCCAAAGCTGGGAATGCGGCCCCCCCAGGGGCCAGGCTGGGGCCAGCCTCAGCCCTGGGACCCCACGTGTCCCCCCCGCTGTGCCCACCCCGGCTCAGGCTGAGCGGCCGACAGCAAGGGGACAGCAAGGGCACCGCCAGCTCCTCCTCGGCCCGTCCTGGGGCGGCCTGGGGACCCGGGGGGGCAGCCCGGCCCCCTGCTCCTCCCTGGGTTCACCTAAGTGCACTGCGGGCGCGAGGGGGCACTTGGGACAGGCAGGGGGAGAGGGCAGGGAGAGGGGCAGGGAGAGGATCTGCAGAGGACGGGACGGGGGAGGGCCAGTGGCCCGAGAGCACAGACCACTGTTCCACTGTCCCTTTCCCTCCAACCCCTCTTCCCTTCTCCCTCTCTCCCTCTCTGTCCCTCTCTCTCCCCCTCTCCTCTCTCTCCCTCTCTCTCTCCCTCTCTCCCTCCCTCTCTCCCTCTCCCTCTCCCTCCCTCTCTCCCTCTCCCTCTCTCCCTCTCTCTCTCCCTCTCCCTCTCTCCCCCTCTCCCTCTCTCTCTCCCTCTCTCTCTCCCTCTCTCCCTCCCTCTCCCTCTCTCCCTCTCTCTCTCCCTCTCCCTCTCTCCCCCTCTCCCTCTCTCTCTCCCTCTCTCTCTCCCTCTCTCCCTCCCTCTCCCTCTCTCCCTCTCTCTCTCCCTCTCCCTCTCTCCCCCTCTCCCTCTCTCTCCCTCTCTCTCTCCCTCTCTCTCCTCTCTCTCCTTCTCCCTCTCCCCCCTCCCCCTCTCTCCCCTCCCCCCTCTCTCAATAAAGGGACAAATAAATAACGGGTCCCTCTAACTCTCAATAATGAGTCAGAGCAGATAAATATGAAAGGCCTCAAATTAATTCTAAGGCGCTTAATTATTTCCTTGCGAGGAGCCTTTTTCCTGAAATGCCTTCCCCTGTCTCACTCCTACAGTCAGCCCCTGGCTTGGGAGGTTTATTCTGGGTTGGGGGGGCAGCAGGAATTTGCAATTAAAAAACCACTGTCAACACCGCACACATTTGCACAGCGCGGCCCTCATTAGACACCAGGATGCAGCTTCTCGGGGCCTTTGCACCTGCTGCTCCCTGGGGCACAGACAGGCCAGAGGCTGGGGCGCCCCCGGGCAGGCTGGCTCAGCACAGACACCCAGGAGCAGTTCTGGACGGATCCAAACAGGATTCCATCGACCCGCACCAGAGCTGTGGCAGCAGAGCCGGGCACATGCCCCTGACACACACAGGGTGCACACATGCTAAGGACATGCCTCACACATGCAGCAAAGACATCACACACATGCACACAGATGCACACATGACAGCCTTCAGATGCACACGCCTACTGCAAACACACCATGTACATGCACACACATGTGTATACAACAGGCTGCTAACACACATGCACAGTGTACACACCACAGCCTCTACACATGAAGCAAATGCATCACACATGACACGCACACTACAGACTGTAAAGTAGCAAGCACACTCATCACACATGCACACATATGTACGCATGACAGCCTGCTGATGTATGCTGCAAACACTCAGCACACGTGTACATGCATGACACACAACAGGCTGTGAACACACCATACATGTGTACAGCAGTTCATACTGGGCACACACAGACATAAGCACGCACACGCATGCAACCCATGCTTACAAGCCCATGTGACACATCACACATGTCCCGCATCACCACATGAGCACCCGTGTATGTGCCCTGCACCTCAGAAGCACACCCAGACACCTGTGCGCACATGTGTGCCACCAGCACACTGTGGCACACGCCCCTCGACGCCCTTCATGCCACGCCCCTTCGAGCAGAGCCAAGCCGAGCTCCAGGCCGGTGTGGGCCGGATCCAAGCCGAGAGCAAAACACCAAAACTATAAATTGATTTCCAGATCGGAGCTGTAATTAGAAACCGCCAGAAATAGAAATAATTGCTCCAAACCCCACGCCTGGCCGGGAGGGACGTCTGTGCTCGGGCATGGGGCGCTGGGGGGAGCCTGGGTGGGCGGGAGGGGCGAGGTGGACGGGCAGGGCCCGCTGCCCCCAGGCCAGGACAGCCGACGTCCACTTCCGGGCACACCCGGGCTGCGTGTCGGGGCCCTTGCTGGGCTCTGGGGGCCGCACTAAGGGCCAGGCGGCCCCCAAGGGTCCTGGGCCACACCAGGCCTTGGGGACGGGGGCGGCCGGGTGCCAGGAAGCCAGAGGGGCCGGGGGCGTCCTTGGCCCGTGGTCAGCCATGCCCAGAAATGTCCAGCGGGGGTGGATCCCGTCACCCAGGGCTGACGGCGAGGGTGTGTGGGCACTGGAGGCTCAGCGGGGGCTGGGCACCACGGCCCTCACTGTCCACGCCACACTCGGGCCCCAGCCCCGGCCCAGGGGGGGCCCCTGCCCTTCCCGAAAGGCGACTCTGTCCGTCCACGCCCTGTGTGTCGGGGGCACGAGACCCCGTGGCTCCCCTGCGGCATCTCACCGGAGCAGCGCCAGCACGGGGCGAGCACCTGGGCCGGGCTCGGGGCCTCGGGCCGGCTGCTGTCCACCAGATCTCCGGGGTTTCCTCGCAGCCCGACGCCCTGCTCTGCCGCACCTCCCACACCCCCAGCACCCCACGGTGCATGTACATGCATGTGCACACGGGTGGTACACGTATGTGCACACGTGCATGCACACAGCCCGGTGCACACGTGGGCACCCGCTCACACAGGACATGGCGGTGCACATGTTTGCATGTGTGTTCCCAGACACGCCACATGGGCACACCTCCGCGAACACACAGGCACACACGGACGCTGCAGGAAGGCTCCCGGCTTTCTGTTCCGTGACTACTTTGTGAAAATGAATGTGCTCCCGCCAGAGCCGCGTGTCCCGTCACGCCCGACGCACACGCCAAGCGCCCGCGGTCACGCTCCAGCCCGGTGTGCTTGTTGGACTCTGTCGCCACTGCGCACACGCGTCCCCGCAGGAAGGAGGTGAAAGCCAGGCTCGGGGGGTTTGCTTTCTAAGGACACACCCTCGAAGCCCCCCCGGTGTGAAAATACAAAATTCACAGAATCCGTGATGCGCTCCGGAACAGGTGGAGGGGGCGAGTCGAGTCGCCGTGTGCAGGGGACGGGGTCAGGCCGGGGGTCTGCTGCGCCCCGAGGGAGAGGGCCATCTCCCCTCCCCGCTCAGAGGCTGGACCGTCCTTCCCCTATCGCTCCCTGGCGCCTGCCCGGCAGAGCTGTGTGGCCACACCCTGGGCCCTGAGGCCCTGGCGGGCAGCCCCCAGCGGCCCTGTAGGGGTGCAGGAGCCCTGGGCAGCCTGGCCCGGCCACAGCCCACCCGGCCCTGCTCACCCCGGGACAGCGCTGAGTGGACAGGGCAGCAAAGGTACCTTTCCCGGAGCGCTGAGCTGCCCCAGGTGACCACAGGCCCTTGGCCCAGCCCCGCTCCCCACTCTGACCCCCACCGTCCCCCCAGCTGGCCCTGCCGCTGACCTCAGAGCGGCCGCCTGTGTGCCCCTTGGCGTGGCCTCCCGGGAGCCCAGCCCCGCAGGTGGCCGGACACGACTGGTCTTGGTGCCGGGACCCAGCAGGGATGTCGCCGCCCGCCGTGCCCCAGTGGGGGAGGGAGAAGCTGACAGGGCGAGTCCTGGGCGGGTCCTGCTCATCCAGTGACCCCGGAGGCTTGCGAGGGGGCAGAGTGGACGGTCCCCCCGTCCCGGCCCACACCGCTCAGCGTGGCCTGGACACGCCCCGGACCCTCCAGCTTCCTGCCGGCCCTGGGGTGGAAGGGACAGAGAGAGGCTTGGAGGGTCCAGGCCTCTGGGGGGGCGGCCGGCCGGGCCCCCGCCAGGCAGGGCAGGTGGAGGGTGGCCAGCCTAGGCCCCGGGAGCCCCCGTCTCAGCGTCCTGCCCCGAGGAGTAGGGGAGTGTCAGCGGGACCCTCCGGCCTCTCGAGGCAGGCGCGAGGCCCAGCCCAAGGAGCCCCAGCACGCCCCCCCGCCCCCCGCCCCGCAGCCCGCCCTGGGCGCTGTCCGGGGTCCTGGAACCTGCGGGCAGCGAGGAGGAAGCTGGCCAGGCCCGGCGGCCTGGGGCGCGGGCAGGGCTGGGTGTGGCAGAGCCGGCCAAGGGCAGGGCGGCCTGGTGGTGCGGGCAGGGGGGCAGCCGCCCTGGAGGGCGGGGCCCCTGGGAGAGCTCCGGGAGGGGCGGGGGGCTTGTCAGGACGAGCCCCACAGCCCCCAGACAGCGCCATGCCGGACCAGACCAGAGAGGAGGCAGGGGCGAGGGGGTGCCGTCGGCTCACACTCACTCCACTCCCTCCCCCCATGAAAGTGTCCCTGGAAATGTGGACGGATGGACGACCTGGGCCCCTCTCGGCCGCCGCCGCCGCCCTCCTCGTCGCTCCTGCTCCGGCCTCGCCCATTCCCTCGGCGGAGCACTTTACTGGGCAGATAGATGACCACTCGTTTGTCCATTTCCCCCCGGATGGGTTTCGGCTGTTTCCGATTTGCTCCGACACCGGGTAAAGGCGACCCCCGGGCGACCCAGGCCGGGCGGGGCTCCGGGTCACGTGTCTGTCGGAGCCCGGGGAGGGGGCCGGGGGTCGCCGGTGGGGGGGGGCAGTGCGGCCTCCCTGCTGCCCCGGCCCCTCCCAGTCCCCAGCCCCCTCTGTCCCTGGCGGGCTGAGCTCTGCAGGCTGCGCCCGAGACAGTGCTCTAGGAGACTCCGGGGGTGCAGGTGGCCAAGTCCTATCTGTCTCGGCACTCGGCGGGGGGTGGGAGGTCTCGGGGCGGCTGGGGAAGCACGAGGCCCCTGCCCTGGCCCCGTGCCCTGCTCGGGGGCGGCTGGGGAAGCACGAGGCCCCTGCCCTGGCCCCGTGCCCTGCTCGGGGGCGGCTGGGACCCTCGTCGGCTCCAGCTCAGACCGGGCCCCTCCCGGCTGGTGTTTGGGCATTTTTGCTGTTTTCCCCCTTGCCGGGTTTCGTGTCTCTGGTCCCCGTCCCTGGGTACCGGGGCCGAGCCCGGCTCTCTCTCTGCAGTCATCCCGGCGGGGCGGACGCCGGCCACACCCGAGTGTCCCCCCAGGACTGGCCCTGGGCTCTCTCTCGAAGCAGGAGTCTGGGTCCCTCCACCCACCACGCGTGCTCCTTCCCCCCGTGTCACCCCGGAGTCGTAAGGGCCTTTCCAGCACTTTCCTCGCCTGGACATCAGGCCGTGTCCAGCATCTGGCCAAAGTAAACCCGTTACCTTGGCAACAGGCTCTAAGTCTCGGGTGGGTCTTCCAGAGGGGCCCACGCGTGATGGACGGACGGGACAAGGACGGGACGGGACATAGAACAGGTAGGCGTGTGCCCGCACAGAGGGTCTCGTGTGCCCACCCAGAGGGTCCATGTGCCCACCCAGAGGGTCCGTGTGTGCCCGCCCAGAGGGTCTCGTGTGCCCGCCCAGAGGGTCTCGTGTGCCCTCCCAGAGGGTCCATGTGCCCACCCAGAAGGTCCGTGTGTGCCCGCCCAGAGGGTCGCGAGTGCCTGCCCAGAGGGGGGTCCAGGCGCTGCCCTTGGTCTCCTGCCATACGGCCGAGTCCCAGCTGTCGGGTGTCTATCCGGGAGAAACAGAGCAGGGTCACCCCGTCCTTTCCGGAACATTCCCCGCACGGTTCCCAGCCTGCCCAACCCTCCCCTGCAGACACCACGTAACGGGCTGTGTGTCCGGCGACACTCCCCGCCCCGGCGTCTCGGCTGCTGCTCTCCCCAGGAAGGGGCCAAGTGGCCCCAGCCCTCCTCACCCGAGAGGACGCAGGGGACTCCACCGTCAGGGACCCCCGCTGCCCGCCCGAGTCAGGCACATGCTGGGGGCCAGGAGAGCCCATGCACTGGCCTTGCATGTGGCAGGCCCGGGTTCGATCCCAGCGCCCAAAGGGTCCTGAGCACCTCCAGGCAGGGCCCCCCTAAAAAAAGGCGTCTACAAATTTCATGTTTTTCTCAAAAAATAAGTGGCTTCCCCGCCGGAATCTCGTTCCTTTGTCTGTTTCTGCTGTTTCCAGCCGGGAACACATGGCTCTTATCGGCCTCTCTAGGCTCAGTTATTTGGGCTAATTATTCGGAGGTGCCTTGGGCGGTCTCGGCGCCTCAGACGCTTCCTGCACTGCCTGTGTGTGCGTGTGTGTGTGTGTGTGTGTGTGTGTGTGTCTCCTTTGTTCCTCCCACATGCCCCTCCCCCGCCCTGCCTCTCCCCACGCACCCGCCGGGACCTTCTCTGCAGCCTGAGCCGGGCCGGGCTCTCCGGGGACCCTCTGGGGCTGCTGCCAGGCGCCCCGCCCCAGGGGTCTGTCACTCACTCCAGCAGGTGCATGCGTACGTGTGTGGGTGTGTGCATGTGTGTATGCATGAGTGTGTGCATGCTTACATGTGTGTGCATGCGTGTGAATGTATGTGAGTGTGTGCATGTGTACATGCATGTGTGTGCGTGTGTGCATCACATGTACATGAATGTGTGCATGTATGTATGCATGCATTGTGCATGCGTGCATGTGCTTGTATGTGTGCATACATGTGTGCGTGGACCCCCTTCTCCCGCACCGAGCCCTGTGTCTGCTCTTGCTGGGGAGGGAGTGGGCAGGTGCACTCAGGGGAGACCCCGAGCCCGCCGGCCTTCATTTCCTGCGAGCACTCGGGGACTCGCTGTGCCCTCGGCCTCGGCCCCTGACACGTGAGGCTGCCCCTGACCTGGACGGCCTCGAGCCTCCTCCCTGTGGCCGCCCCGTCGGCCCTGTCTGTCCCCGGGCCGGCTCTGCGCATCAGGAAATGAGAAAGTCTGAGCTGCAGGGGCCACCTCGTCCCCCTGCACCCCCCCCCGCCACCCACGTCACTCCCAGAGGTGGGCCCCTCCCCAGAAGCCAGCCGCTCCCCCTGCTGCACCCCTGTAGCCATGGGGGAGGGGCTCCCGAGGCGGGGGGGGGGGGGCAGCGGGGAGCCAGCCTGGGCCCGGCTGTGGCGTCAGTGCTGGGTCCGTCCATGCGGCTGGCACTGGGGCCCCAGGACCCACCCTGCAGGGCCAGGGGCCCAACTCGGGGACTCGGGTGCGCCCGGCACCACCAGCCCCACGCATGGTATTGGAAGCGGCTCCCCTGTCCCGGCTCCCCGCTCGCCCGAGACTCCCCGCCTGGTTTCTGGGACTCCCCGCCTGGTTTCTGGGACTCCCCGCCTGGTTTCTGGGACTCCCCGCCTGGTTTCTGGGACTCCCCGCCTGGTTTCTGCGACTCCCCGCCTGGTTTCTGCGACTCCCCGCCTCGTTTCTGCGACTCCCCGCCTGGTTTCTGTGACTCCGTCTTCCTCCTGGCGGCTGGGCGTGGCGGGCAGCCGGGCTCGGCTGGACAAGCCTGAGGATGTCGCCCGCCTGGGGACCAGGCTCTGTCTGCTCGGCCGGCACCTGGGAAGCTGCTCTCGCTCCCAGAAGCTGGCAGCTCTCCTGAGGTCGGCCATTAGCAGAAACTGAGAGCCTGGAAAGCGGCTCCTCGCGCCGGAGAGGGGGCCCTTCCCAGGACACGAGCAGGGGGGCCGAGAGCCTTCCTGGCAGGGACCCCAAGGGTCTCGGGACCAGCCGCCTGCAGCCCCCTCCACCCCACACCGAGGGCAAACGGGGGAAGGGGTGTCCCGTGGGCAGAAGTGGGGGCACACGCACAGACCAGGGGGCTCTGGTCCAGCAGGCAGGAGCTGACACAGCGGGGCATGACCTGGCCTTCTGGGAGGGCGAGGGGCCGGCCCAGGGCAGGTGGGATGGGGGGGGACGCTGGCAGGGAGGGTCCTCGGGGGAGGGGCCCCTGGGCAGACCCAGCACTGAGGGTCACTTACGGGGCGTCCCCCTTGCTATGGGCGCTGGCTGGGGGTGGGGGTCAGAGCAGAGGGGGCCGGGCAGTGTTGAGACCAGGAGGGGGGTCACAGGTGAAAGGGGGGGCGGAGGGAGGGGTGGGGTGGAGGGAGGAGAGGGGAGGGCAGGGCAGGTTAGGGCAGGCGGGGCAGAGGGAGACACCAAATTCCTTCGGCTCTTGTTCCCTGGACACTGGACATGGACAGTCCAGTGCACGTCCACTGCGGGTCCCGGGTGGTGCCTTAGGAATAGCATTGGCGTCTGCCCTCCCGGGACCCTCCTCCCCCCACGGCCCCCGCTCCCCCGAGGGCAGGGGACACCCCTCGGCTGCTGGCCCGGCTGCACCCCTCCCCGGCCGGCCTGTGGGAACCTTCCGGAAGCTCCAGATGTTTAACCCTCGGCAGCTCCGACCGGGCATGCCGCCATTTG
>NC_073307.1:99462657-99491503 GCF_027595985.1 Sorex araneus
ACTCGGCCTCCCGTGTCCCCGCTGCTCGGTTCCGGGGCTCGGCCAGGCCTGGACGTGTCCTGGCTCCCCCTGGCCACCTCGACTCCCCGGCCCCGTCTGGGCTTCCCGAGTGCGGTGTGCGGGGCCCTCCCGGAGTGCAGCCGGAGCAGGGCGGCTCAGCCCAGCCCGGGAACGGCCCGGCTTCCTGGTGTCCCAGGAAACCCTCCCCGGGCAGCTGGGGGGCGTCGGCACGGCCCTGGGGGACGCGAGGCGGCCACGGCGCCCCCCGGGGCGTTGGGCACAATATTGGCCCACTTGGCTATTGTCACGGCGACAGCCCTTCCCGGGGGAGGGGCTCCTGCAGTGCTGCCGGCTGTGGGGGGCCCGTCTGCGCAGGATCTCGGGACCCCCAGGGACACCAGCCGAGGCTGCTTCTGCGTGTGTGTGTGTGTGTGTGAGAGAGAGAGAGAGACAGAGAGACAGAGAGACAGAGACACAGAGAGAGACGGTGGCTGAGCCCTGGAGCGGGCGATGGTGTGTGCCGGGCGGGGGTGTCCAGGGCCCCCCGGAGGTGAAGGGCGGAGGGTCCTGGAGCACCGAGACCCGAGCCCAGGTCTTTCCACAAATCCAGTGACCCGGGAGGACACGTGCCCCTGGGCGGGGGGGGGTGTGTCTCGCACTGTCCATTGGGGTCAGCAGGTGCGGGGGGGGGAGCGGGAGGAGCCAGGTGGGGCTCTTGGGCCGAGCTGTCCCGGGGGGACGGGCCCGAGACTTTGAGCTCACTCTGAGCTCTCTCTGTGGCCGCCCAGCCCGGGCCGACGGCTCTTCTTGCCTCGTCAGTGTTTCGGCATCTTGGTTAAACTCCGTTGCCAGGGAGACGGTCCCGCGGGGAGGGGGGAGGGCGTTTGCCTGGCCCCACCCCGGCATCCCACATGGCTCCCTGAGCACCGCCAGGCGGGACCCCAAGAGTTAAGAATCCGTTTGCCGTTAGTGTTGATGTGCTCCCGGCGCGGTTTCCCGTGTGTCGGGGGCCGGCTCTGTCCCGGAATCACCGCGTCTAGGGGCCGAGTCTGCAAACGTTTCTCCTCTAGCCGTCGTTCTATTTCTTTCTTCCTCCCATGCCCGGGGGGCCGCCCTGCGGTCTCTCTGGGAGCCAGGACGGGCATGAGATGGATTCAGCATCCCGAGTAACGGCCCCCTCGGTCCCTCCCGGCAAAGGAGCCGCTCGCCCGGCTACAACCCTTCAGTTTCTCCGTGTTTCGTAAACCTTCCCGTACGAGCCGAGCACCTTGGGGGCAGGCTCGTTTCTATTCCTGTGCGTGGAATCGTTTGGCTAATGTTGTCTCGGTATTTTTAGCTTTATTTCTGGTTGAAGACACTATTTTTCCAAAGGGCGGGCAGAGACCCAGCGCCGCGGGGAGGGCGCGTGCCTTGCACATGGCCGACCTGGGTTGATTCCCGTCAGCCCCTGTGATGCTCCCGGCCCCGCCAAGAGGGATGCCCGAGCACAGAGCCAGGAGTCAGCCCTGAGCGACGGCCGGGTGTGGCCCCCAAACAAATCAACAAACAAACAACAATAAAAAATGACATTATAAAAAAATTATAAAAAAAGAGGCACGGCCCCTTCACAGACCCCGCGGGGCAGCGACCCCTGTGTTTGGAACTGGGCTGGGCCACTCGGAGAAATGAAACACAGTCTATAGTTCTGGCTCTTTGGTTTTCTCTTTGGGTCACACCCAAGGATGCTCAGGAATGACTCCTGGCGGTGCTTGGGGGGCCAGATGGGACGCTGGGGATTGAACCTGGGTCAGCCGCACGCAAGGCAGACGCCCTCCCCGCTGTGCTGTCGCTCCAGCCCCAAAACCACGTGCTAGGGACCAGCCGGGCCAGGCAGAGGCAGAGCTGCTGTGACCCCACACACCGTGCAAGGGGGAGAGGGCGGAGGGAGCAGCCCCCGAGCCCTCGGCCAGCGCCCTCAATGGGGGCCCTGCCAGGCCCACCTGGGCCCAGGCCGTAGGGCCGAGACAGCTCAGGGCTGCCACCTGCCCCCTGGGAGACCCTGGCCTCTTTCTCCGCGGCAGGGGCAGGAGGTCCTGGGGGCTGGAAGAGCATCCGGGACCTCGGGGAAAATCCCCAGCAAGAAAATCACGTGGAGGAAAGGAAAGGGACCACAGGCCCGAGCACCGGGCGCCTCTGAGCTGGCGAGGGGAGGGACCATCCCCATCTGGGAGAGGAAGGGCCCAGCGACAGGGCCCGGGGCAGCCCCTGCCCACCGCCATGCCCGCGGCTCCCTCCTGAGTCTCCAGGGGCTCCCCCACACGGCCTGAGCCAGGACGGCCCGCGGCCACCGCGCCCTCTGCCTGCTCTGCCCCGCGCTGGCCCCGGGGCCTGCCGTGCCGAGACGGGGTGCGAGAGGCCGGGGCCCGTGTCCAGGGGTCTGGCTCTGCCCAGCTGTGCCCGCGTCCCCCCCCCCCCGCAGGGTGGCCGCCTCTGGGCACGGGCTCGCGGCTGCCCGCAGGGGCCGGGGCCAGCCAGAGACAGTCAGTGGCCGGCACCGTCCTCGGCCCGGGGGCACGGCAGGCTCAGGGCAGCACCCACCCGCCGTGCGTCACCGCCCGGGAAGCCCCTCATTACCTCGGCCTCGGTGAGACCACCAGCTGGGGGGGGCGGGGGGGTGGTGACAGGACCCCGGGGGTCGGGGGTCGCAGCCCAGTTCCCCGGCCAGGGGGCGGCCGGTGGTCCCACTGACACCCACTCGGGAAGGGCTCACGGCCCGGTGCAGCCCCTGGGGACGAGGAGGGGCTGCTTGGACCCCCTGGACCGGGGGACTGGACTTGGGTCCATCCATCTCCGCCCCCAGCGGGAACTCTCGCTCCCGGCCGGGCGCCGACCCGGGGTCTGCTCAGTAGGGGGGGGGGGGGTCTTGCCGAGAGCACAGAGCACTGAGCACCCCTAGGAAGCGGGGAGCCCTCCGGAGAGGTGCCCACTGGGGCGTGTCCATAGCGTGTGTCCACACAGGCCGGTCGGCCTGGACACACAGGGCTGGACGGCCGGAGTGGACGCTCCCGGTGGCTGGGAGAGAGAGAATCGGCACTCGTGCTCTGACGCCATCTCGACGCGGCTCTTGACGCGGTGGCCCCGTCCCCGTCCCGTCACCGTCACCGGCTCTGGCGGACACAGAACTAAGGAGGGGAAGGAGGGGCGGGGGAGGCCGTGTCCAGCTCTCGAGAGGGTGCAGGGTGGACGGGCCGCCCAGCGCTGCCCTCCTGCTCCTCGGGCTAGAGTGTAGGAGCCGCAGGCTGCCGTGGAGGTACGGAGACTGCAGAGGGGAGGGGAGAGGGGGAGGGCTGGGGCGGGGACTGGGCGCACAGGTGGGAACACGCTGACAGACGCTCTGGGTGGACGGTGGCCTAGTGGACGGGTGGGTGGGTGGATTGACGGTCAGTCAGTGGGTGGATGAGTGCGTGGGTGGGCCGGTGAGTGGATGGGGGGGTGAGAGGGTGAGTGGGGGGTGCATAGGTGGACGAGCTGAGAGGGGCGGGTGGGCAGATGGGGAGGAGTGGACAGATGGACAACTGGAGAGATGAGGGGGTGAGAAGACAGATGGGTGGGAGATGGACAGAGGAGTGAGTGAGTGGACAGAGGGCGGGAGAGGGACGGAGGGCAGGGGGAGGGGCAGGGGCGGAGGGTGAGGGGAGGGGCAGAGGACGGGGGAGGGAGGGGCGGGGAGCGGGGGAGGGGTCCTCTTCCTCCTCTGGCCACAGAGACTCCCCACAGCGGCAGAGGGGGGCAGGTCCTGAGTGACGGAAGCTGCCGGAACCAAGAGCAGGAGATGTGCAACCAGGGTGGGCTCCCTGGAGGAGGCGCCTGGTGTTCGAGTGACGCATGACCGACTGCAGAGCTCTGGCCCGTCCCCCTGGCCCGCCGTGCCCACCCCACCTAGGGCCCCTTCCCCTCCCCCACTCGAGGAGAGCAGCAATTAACGTTTCCATGCAAATGCTGGAGCCTCGGACCCGGCCGTCCCTCGCTGTGATTTACGGACGATGATTAAAAATAACTCCTGGATGCAATCTCACAGGGGGGCGGAGTCAGCCCTTCCCCGGAAGGACCCGGCAAGGACACGGCTGCCCGGGGCTGAGCACCGGAGCCGAGTCTCCCGGCTGTCCCCAGCCAGCCTCCCGCTGCGGCTACGGGGGTCCCGTGCCGGCCTGACTGACCGCGCCCCCCCACGGGGCTCCCGGGTCTGGGGGCCGCAGAGGGCCCGGCAGGGGGGTCGCGCCTGCGCTGAGCAGCCGCCCCCTGCCCGCGGCCCCGTGACCCGAGTGACCCCCGTGAACCCCGTGACCCCCGTGACCTGAGTGACCCCTGTGGGCCACGCCTGGAGGGGGGCTGCCCTCCCCCAGCCCTGTCAGGGGGCAGCCGCCGACCCCAGGACACGCAGATGCAGGCTGGGCCGTGCCCCAAGGACATGGGCAACGCCCCTCGCGGGGGCTGGGGGCCGGCGGGAGGGGGGGCACTGCCGGACGCCGTGACTGGGAGCTGTGGACGGCCTGGGCCCGGGAGACCCGCAGGCGGATGGAGCCCGCCCTCCCCTCCCCGCCCCTGCACGCCGCCCGCCGAGGACGCCAGGGACGAGGGTCTCACGGCCGCCCCCTGCGCACGGGCAGGCCCCGGCCAGGAGCAGGGGCCACGGGAGACGTGGATGGCGAGTGCACGTGACGGGAGTTTCTGCCTTACTGCACCCGAGGGCCCGGGGCACCCACACACTTCCACAGCTGCGGCCCTGGGCCCGCCCACCCACGGCTGTGCTGTGGCCATCCCGTGTCTGCCGTGTACAGTCCATGGCTGTGCCGTGTCCATCCCGTGTCTGTGCCATGTCCAGCCCATGTCTGTGCTGTGGCCACCCCCTGTCTGTTCTGTCCATCCCATATCTGTGCCATGTCCAGCCCATGTCTTGCCGTGTCTATCCCATGTCAGTGCCATGCCCATCCCATATCTGTTTCATGTATCTCGTGTCTGTGCCATGTCCATCCCATGTCTGTTCCATGTATATCCTGTGTCTGTGCCATGTATATCTCGTGTCTGTGCCGTGTCCATCCTGTGTCTGTGCCATGTATATCTCATGTCTGTGCCATGTCAATCCCGTGTCTGTGCCATGTCCCAGCCCTGCAGCAGGGCTTGTCTGTGCCCCCAGGTCACGCCCTCCCCCTCCCTACACCGTCAGAGCTGGGGTGCAGCGGAGACGTCCCTGCACGTCTCGGAGCCTCTTCCCAGGCCCCGCACGCAGGCCCAGACGGGACTGCAATGCCGCGGCAATGACCCCTGCAGGCAGCGCTCACAAAAGTGTCACTCCGGGATCTTTATGGCCCCGGTGGCTCATCCGTCTCCCCTCAGGCCCGCCCGGGGCCGGCCGGGGCAGATTCTTCAGGAGGCCGCGTCAAATAAATCACCGCCCTGCCCAGGAGCACTGCGCCAGGAGCCTGGCCGCCCGCCCCCACCCACCCGGCCTCGCTGACTGTCCCAGGCAGGTCTGCGCCTGAGTGGGCGTCTGGGGGCGGGTCTGGGCCTGTCCGTGCCCCCCGCCCGGCTGCCCCCACCCGTGGACTCGCTGCTCCTCCAGGTGCTCCCGAGCCCACCCGCCCCATCCTGCCTCCCCCCCCCCCCGCCCCGCCAGCACCCTGGTGCATGCTGGGTAAATGGTCCCGGGGCGAGGATGGGAAACTCGTTCACCGCCTGGGACGTGGGGCCCCCAGGACGGCCCCTCCCGGCACCCGCACGGCCACCCCGTCCTGCCGCCTGCTGGAGAGAGAGGCAGGGAGGCAAGGGGCGAGCAGAGCGGGCCTGAGAAGGGGCGAGGCCCGGGCTGGGAAGCTGAGTGTCCGCGTGTCCCTGGCCCCCCTGTCTGGGCCGCCTGTGTCCCCCGCGGCCCCGTGTCCAGCTGGTTTCTAGGGTGGACCCGAAGGGCTGGACAGTGCTTGGCCCACGGGGGACCCCTCCGAGCCCCCAGTCCTGCCTTCAGGGAGGGGCGAGGCGGGAGGGGCTGCAGGGGCCGGGGGAGGGGAGGAGGGCGAGACGGTCCCCAGAGGGCCGGGCTTTAGAGCAGCCTGTGAGCGTCTCACACAGGCCGGCCTCTCTGTCCACCCAGGCACTGCCCTGCAGGCTGGCGGGGATGCTGGACACGCCCTCAGGGGCTTCCCAGCACCTGCCGGGGGGTGGAGGGAGGAGGGTCCCTGCCGGTCCCGCCCCGGGGTTTCCTTGACCCATTCCCACGGGCGGAGCCTCGTCCACGCAGGTGAGGCCAGAGCAGCGTCCAGTGTCCAGTGTCCAGTCTCAGCAGGTGGACATGCGCCGTCACACAGCAGCCCCCGGCACGTGGGTGGGCCCTGGCAGCAGGCGCCCCCCCCCCAGCACTCCTGACAGCGCGGCCGGGGTCCAGGGACCCCAGGGGGCTCGTCAAGCAACCACCTTCTGGTCCCGGGTCCGAGTCCTCCCACCGGACACCCAGCATCCCCTGCGCCTGCGCGGGCGCCCAGGGCTGTCTCGGGACACAAGTGGCCAGAGCTCGAGGGCAGCGTGGACGCCCTGCCCTGGGGCGGATTCGCCCCTCCAGTGACAACGGGCAGGAGACGGGGGTCTCGACGGAGCCTGATGCCGCGGGGGTGCCAGGACCCCGGCTCCAGCCTCCCCCGGGCTGAGCCCCAGCCAGCGCGCAGTGGGTCTGCGGGGGGCCGGGGGGGTGTCAGGAGCGAGCCCGCAGGCGCTGCTCGATGGACGCCCTGGAACAGCCGTGCAGGGCAGCAGCGGGCCGGGGCAGGCGGCAGGGACGAGACTGAGGATAGGGTCGGGGGTCAGCGGCGTCTCCGAGGCCCCCGTGGGCAGGAGACGCTCTGGGACGCCAGCCTCAGCGCCCTGCTTGGAACTGGGAAGGGAAGGGGCCGGGCGGGAGACTCGCCCAGAGAACCTTCCGGAGGCCCTGATGAGTCCACCCTGGGGACCCTCAGCAGTGGCCGCTGCGGGCAGCTCCTCCCTGGCACCGGGCCCCTGCCAGCTGGGTGCGTGGCCCAGGGTTCTGCCTCCCTTGTGTGGCCCCGGCACCTTCCATCCAGGTCTAAGCAGGAGCCAGACGGCAGCGGGGCCGGGGCTGCCAAGCACTGCCGGGCAGAGCGTCCACCCCTCTGGGCAGCGGCTGCACCCAGGAAGCGGCTCTGTGGGAGCCTGTGAGGCCATGGGGCAGCAGGAGGCAGGGAACTGTGTGCTCTGGCCCTGCTGGGAAGGGTGGCACACGCACCCCTGCACGCTCTCAATCACGCACCCCTGCACACTCTCACACACTCTCCACACTCTCACTCACACCCCTGCACACTATCACTCACACCCCTCCACACTCTCACTCATACCCCTGCACACTCTCACTCATGCACCCCTGCACGCTCTCACTCAAACCCCTCCATGCTCTCACACCCCTGCATGCTCTCACACACGCACCCCTGCATGCTCTCACTCACGTCCCTCCACACTCTCACATTCCCGCATGCTCTCACCCACCCAGCCCTGCACTCTCTCTCATACGCACCCCTGCACGCTCTAACTCACGCACCCCTGCACACTCTCACACACCCTCCACACTCTCACTCACACCCCTGCACACTATCACTCACACCCCTCCACACTCTCACACCCTGGCATGCTCTCACACACGCACCCCTGCACACTCACACCCCTCCACGCTCTCACTCATAGCCCTCCACACTCTCACACCCCTGCATGCTCTCACACACGCACCCCTGCACTCTCTCACACCCCTGAACACTCACACACACCTGCATGCTCACATACACATGCCCGTGCACTCTCTCTCACACATACCCCTGTACATGCTCACACACACACACCTTTGCAGGTATGCACACTCACACATACCACACGAGCCCCCTCACAGTAACACCCACCCCCTACATACACACACATGCATATCATCATGAACACCCACAGACACACACACTCATACACTCACGTTCACATACACCCCTGCTACGCTCACACACCCACACACGCCCTCACGTGGACACACTCACATTCTTACACTCACTCACACGCCCCTGCTCACACCCAGAGGACAAAGACACACTTTCCTCATGCACACACCCCTGTAAACACGTATGCTCTCATACATGTTTATAAACATACACCTTCACACAGACATGTGCACACATGCTCAGACACTCACACACCTCATATGCACACGTGCACACACATCCGTACACACACACACACACGCACGCACGCACGCACGCGCACACACGTTGTCTCCCATCCTGAGCTCTCAGCTCAGGCCCCGAGACCCGCTGCTGAGGCGTCCCGGTGGCCCCAGCCCTCACCCGTGTGGGGACACCCCACCCTCCTGGGGGCTCAGCGAGGGCGCAGAGGCCAGGTGAGGTGGGCCTGCCTGCGGCTGTGGTGGCTGAGTGGCCGGGTGGGGTGGACGGGCTCTCGGCGCGGGGCGGGGCCGGGCAGAGCGGCCAGCGGTCCGAGCGCACGAGGCAATTACCCGGTCGTAACTGCCTTTGTCTCCGGGCGATGTTGTCTGATATGACAATTCTGCAGGAATAATTGATTTTACAGCCTGATTCATCCTGCCCGTGTGTCGGGCGCAGAGACATGCAACAAGCGTGTCGGCCGTGCCGGGCGGGAGGGCTGCACGTGCGGGGGGAGGGGGGTCACGGGCCCTGCTCTGGGCTCTGCTGCTCCCTTCAGGGGGGGGGGGGGCCGAGCAACCTGGCCCCGGGCGGGCGCCTCAGGCTGGGGCTAAGGACCCGCAGGAGCAGGAGCCCACCCGGGCCCAGCCTGCCTGAGACATGCACTGAGACACGCCACACACGACCCGCGGCCGTGCCCGCCCCGTCCAGCCTGGCAGCCTGTGGGAGCTGCGGGTGCAGGTCCGAGTGGGGGCGGGGCGGGGACTCCAGTCCCTCTGGGCTGCGGGGGCTCTGCCATCAGTGCCCGCCTCACACACGCCCTGCAGACCCTGCGGCTGCCCCCCTGCGTCCCCAACCCCTTCCCCCCTCCCATCACCCCGCCTGCCCAGAGCCTGGGGGCAGCTCGATCGTCCCGAAGGTGCCAAGAACCCCCCCACCCCCTCCCCCACATCACAGCCAGGGTCAGCCCGAGCTCATTCCCTCTCAGCAACCCCAGGGGGGACCCTCAGGGGACTGGGGCCCAGCAGGGGACAGAGCTGGGCTCTTGCCCCCGCCCCAAAGATCCTGACTCCCCGCCAGGCCCCGCCCCCTCCCCCAGGGCACCACCCCCACCCCGCCAGGCTCAGCCTCCCCAGAGTCGGGATCAGAGCACTGATCTGCACCTTGCTCCGCTCTCCTGGAGACTAAGTGACACTCCGTGTGCGTGCACACAGGTTGTCAGTCACAAATGGAAACACGGGACTGAGAACGCGAATAATTTATTCCCATAAATAAGGCCAAGTCTCTCCTGGTGCCGCCGCAAACGTCGATGATCAGAAATTCACATGCAAACAGCCGCCCGTGTTCCTTGGGCTCACACACACACACACTCACAGGCACACACACAGATGCACATGCACGCACACACAGAGACACACACTCACACATGCACATATGCACACACATGCACAGAGACACACATATGCACATATATACACACGCACAGAGATACATACACATGTACACACAAAGACACATTTACACACAAAGACACATACACATGTACACATACATGTTCACAGACACACAATCACATGTACACTCACACACTCTCAGCACACATGTGCACATACACATGTTCACACGCACGGCCCTTGTCAGGAGCCCAGCGTGCGCGGGGCCGACCTGCCCCCAGCCGGGAGACCTCTCCGTGCCCACCACCTTCTCGCGCCCTTTGTCTGTCCTGCGGGAGCTGGGAGTGTCGCCGTGCCGAGAGCTCGGGGTTCACACGCCTGCAGTGCGGGGGGGGGGGGGGTCCCCCTGCTGACCCCGCCCCACCAGGGTCCCCCGAGCCCGCCAGGACTGGGCCTGGGGCCCAGGGCAGCCGAGCACAGTGAGAGACTCACCCTGTGGGCACTCGGGACGACCCTTTCGACCCGGCTCTGTCTGGGAGCTGAGCTGACCGCAGGCCCCGCCCCCGCCCCCGGGCACTGCCCAGCAGTCGGGCGAGTGGGAGCGGGTGGGGGTCCCCCTGCAGAGCTCAGCCTGAGGGGCAGGCTGGAGCGGAGGGGTGGCCTGAGCACTGAGCCCGGAGCAGAGACACGAGGACACAGGGCATGAGGGGGTCAGAGCAGCAGCAAGGCCACGGCCAGAGACGGAAGGCCACAGAGGCGCTGCTGGGCCTTGCTGATGGGGGCAGCTACCCGCCCCCCCCCCCGCCGCCAGGGCAGCCCCTGCCTGCCCCACCCCTCCCTGCCCTAACCTCCTCCCTCCCCTCTCTCCCCACCCCTGCCTGCCCCACCCCTCCCAGCCCTGACCTCCTCCCTCCCCTCTCTCCTCACCCCTGCCTGCCCCCTCCCAGCCCTGACCTCCTCCCTCCCCTCTCTCCCCACCCCTGCCTGCCCCCCTCCCAGCCCTGACCTCCTCCCTTCCCTCTCTCCCCACCCCTGCCTGCCCCACCCCTCCCAGTCCTGACCTCCTTCCTCCCCTCTCTCCCCACCCCTGCCTGCCCCGCCCCTCCCAGCCCTGACCTCCTTCCTCCCCTCTCTCCCCACCCCTGCCTGCCCTGCCCCTCCCAGCCCTGACCTCCTCCCTCCCCTCTCTCCCCACCCCTGCCTGTCCTGCCCCTCCCTGCCCTGCCTGCAAAGGCTCCCCTGATGAGGCCACTCCCTCCCAAGGGCCCTGGCATGGTCACTCCAGAGACGGGCAGCGCCCTAGGCTCCCCCTGCCCCCGCATCTTCAGCTCACCCTCCTGGGGGCTCGGGGGACCCTCCGGGGATGGGACTTGGGTCTGCCGGGGCCAGGCAGGCGCCGTCCCAGCCTCGCTGTGGCTCAGGCTGTGCATCGCTGAGGGTCACCTTGGCGAGGGGCACGACCTTGGCCAGGACCTGAGGGGCAGGGCTGGGACAGGGACTAGGGCTGCCGGACCCAGACTGTGACCACCAGCCACAGCTGCCCAGACCGGACGCAGCCTCCGCGTCCTTCCCCAGGCACCAGCCCCAGGACGCCCTCGCCCGGCTGCTTCCCCCGCCCCACGCGGGAACCCCTGGCTCTGGCTTCCCCGGGTCCCCGTGTCCTGCTGCCTCCTCCTCCAGGCAGCCCCCCTAGACTCCCTTCCTCCACCCCCCTTGAGGCTCTCACCTGCGTGCTCCTCGCTGGGAGACCCCAGAGCCCCCCAGAGCAGACACGTGACCTGTGGGCGTCCCTCGGAGGGAGGACACGAGGGTCCCTGGACAGACCCACAAGGAGCATCTACGCGTGGGAACAGCCCAGCCCAGCGGGACTGTCAGGGCCGTAGAGGCTGAGCCACTCCAGGGGCACTGCTCTCGCCCCAGTGCTCGGGGTGGGGGCGGGGCGAGGGGCCGAGGCTGTGGCTGTGGCTCAGCTGCTGGGGGGGGTGGCCGGGACAGCCCATCCGTCCCTCCCGCCGCCGGGCGCCCCCGCGCCCCGTGTGCCGGCGCCTTCTAGCCCTTCAATAATTCACAGCGCGGGCACGAGAGCTGGTGAGCAGCCGCCCGCAGCCCCCGGGGACGCCAGGAGGAAGGAGCGGCCGCGCCCGCCCCGGGCTCGAGAGTGGCCAAAGCTTTTAATTTAGTTTGATTGATTTAATATCCTGCGTCCTGGGAGCTGAGCCCGTGCCCTGGCGGAGCCGGCGGTGGAGCCGCGCCCGCACACACGGCTCCGGCCCGCACACCGGCCCTGCGCACATGGCTCCAGCCCCGCACACACGGCTCCGGCCCGCGCACCGGCCCCGCGCACCAGACCACAGACCACAGCCCACAGCCCACGCACAGCCAGGCACAGGTGGCCAACTGTGCGGCTGGCAAGCAGGGGTGTCGGCAGTGGGCGGGCCGGGCTGTGCCCTGCAGGCTGCCCCAACCCTGTCCTCTCCCAGACACGCGTCCTTCACGCCCCAGAGCTGACGCTGGCCGCACCCTGGGTGCTGCCACACAAGCACGAGGCCCGGCTGGCCGATCGCTGCCCCAGAACTGGCCAGAGCTGGTCGCCAAGGCCTGGCCCGTCCTCGAGTGCCCGGGACCCTGTTCCTGATGCCACAGTCGCCGTCAGCCCTGCTGGGCCCTCTCTCCCCCGCAGGGCCGGGGACACTCTCAGGGCCTGGCCAGTGCTGCCCACCGGGGCTGGGGGACCCTCAGGACAGGCTCTTCCTCCGCTTCTCCTCATCAATACCGTCACATGATCGATTGTATCGATGGGTTTTCTGTTCTAATGATCCAACAAACAACGTAATCCTGAATTAAACTCTGGGTGAATAGGAACGTTGCTGTCTATACATTAGGACTTTGATAGTTATTTTTTTATAGCAGAAATAAAACTGCTCTGTGTGTGTGGGGGGGGGGTCTCATTCCAATTTTGGCATCAAGGACATTTGTCTGGGGGGAGAAAGGTCAAGCTCTCACCCTTTCCACTCGGTATTAGAAAGTGGTAGTTTGTGCTTTAGATCTTGGGGAACCTTCGCCCCCAAAGCCTCTCGCCGGAGCCTCACTGACGTGGGGTAAGAGATGGCGGGAGACAGTTTCCGGGAGATGTTGCGTCTCACGAAGCACTTTATGGGGCTTTCTTGGAATGTTTTTGGGCACTTTATAGTTTCCTATAAATTTTCTAGTTCATCGCAGACATTAAATTTATGGACACAAAATTGGCTCGAAGACAATAACACCAGGTATTTTTAAACCCCAGCCTAACGATGCGATGTTTTATTCTTGATATTTTTATTTGTGACTTCTCTTTGTTTATGTTTTACCTTAATCACTTTCCCCACACCGGCCTTATCTATTTCACCAGATTTTCACACACATCTCTGACTCTGGTGTGAAATTTTTTTTTCTCTTTTGGGTCACACCTGGTGATGCACAGGGGTCACTCCTGGCTCTGCACTCAGGAATTACTCCTGGCAGTGCTTGGGGGACCCTATGGGATGCTGAGAATCGAACCCGGGTCGGCCGCGTGCAAGGCAAATGCCCTCCCCTCTGTGCTATTGCTCCAGCCCCTGGTGTGAATTTTTAATATTAAAAAAGCCTGCTTCTAACCAAAGGCCTCTTCTCCCAGATTTTGCTCGGTTTGGTCTGGGGGTCGAGCAGGGCAGGGATCAGACTAAGGCCCCCCGCTCTGCCGCACTGAAGGCCCTCACTTTCCAATTTCCTACTTTTAAGAGAAGAAATAAATTGTTTGTGCTAAACTGGGGCTCCAGGACCTGCCCTTGGGCCCGCCCTGTTCGACACGAACATCGATGCCTCAGCTGCATATTTAAAAGCACTCGGATGCTCCCGCCCGGGTAGACGTGTCCACCGGAATATTTTCCATCAGTACCACTGTGTAAGACACGCCCCTTACGATGCTTCATGCCGCTGCAGGGATCATCCGTAAGTCTGCTGCCCAGCGCGTATGAGATATTCTCTCTCTCTCTTCCTTCTAAGAGATTTATGTCTTTAACTTTAAATTTCAGCTCTACAATCCAGCTGGAATTAATCTTTTATTTATTATGGTGCAAAGTAGTTAAAATTCCTCCTCCTCCTCCCTCTCCCCTTTCCCCGCCTCCTCCTCCTCTTCCTCCCCTTCCTCCTTTTCTGCCTCTTCCCCCTCCTCCTCCTCCTCCTCCTCCTCCTCCTCTTTCTGCTTCTATAATATGGACAGGGACGGACCATGCACCCCAGCACCCAGGCTCCCCCTCCTGCTTCTGGACACGCTGACATCGTCCTTCTGGAACCTTCCCCGCCCGCCCAGTCCCTCGGGCCCAGGAGAGCCCGAGAACTTTCCCTCCACACCAGAAACTCACATGAAAACTCATTGTGCTACATGGGACAGGGTTGTTTCTCTCCCTCCCTTCCTCCCTCCCTCCCTCTCTCCCTCCCTCTCTCTCTCCCTCTCTCCCTCCCTTCCTCCCTCTCTCTCTCCCTCTCTCTCCCTCCCTTCCTCCCTCCATCCCTCCCTCTCTCCCTCCCTCTCTCCTTCTCTCCCTTTCTCCCTGTTTTCCTCCCTCCCTCCCTCTCTCCCTCCCTCCCTTCCTCCCTCCCTCCCTTCCTCCCTCCCTTCCTCCCTCTCTCCCTCCCTCTCTCTCCCGCCCTTCCTCCATCCCTCCCTCTCTCCCTCCCTCTCCCTCCCTCTCTCCTTCTCTCCCTCTCTCCCACCCTTCCTCCCTCCCTCCCTCCCTCTCTCTCCCTTCCTTCCTCCCTCCCTCCCTCCTTCTCTCCCTCCCTCCCTTTCTCCCTCCCTCCCTTCCTCCCTCCCTTCCTCCCTTCCTCCCTCTCTCCCTTCCTTTCTCCCTCTCTCCCTCTCTCCCTCCCTCTCCCTCTCTCCCTCTCTCTCCATTCCTCCCTCCCTCCCTCCCTCCCTCCCGTTCAGACTCTGGGGTAGGGTGGGGCCCTGTGGGGCAGGGCTCCTCCCCTCCCTGGGCTTGGCCTGGGGACAGCAGGTGGCTGACCCTAGACCCTATGACCCCACTACCCTTGGGCCGCCTTGAGCATCTCATGTGGGACCCTGGACTGGTCCCAACTCCCGCCCTGCTGCCCTGCCCCCGCCCTGCTGCCCTACCCCGCCCTGCTGCCCAGCCCCCGCCCTGCCAGGTGCCCGGTGGCATCGTCCATCTCAGCCTCAGGCTGGGGCCACGGGGCAGCGTCCATGGCTGACCGCCTTGCGCGGCCTTTGCTTCTTCCCTGGAAGCTCGTCCTGCTCGGGCTGTGAGCACTGGGCGAGGGTCGGCGGCCAGCCCTGTGGGGACAGCCAGGCCGGGGGTGGGTCACGGTTTGGCCGGCGGAGCCCCTCCTGCTGGGTGACCCTGCTCTGCTCCCAGCCGGGCAGCTGCTGCCGGGGCCGGCCTGGCTCCGCTGCGGGGGGGCGGGCGGGGGGCTCTCCCGGGGGCCGTGGGCGGGTCTGACCCTGGGGTGGGATCAGCTCGGGAGGCCCAGGGTGGCGCCACCTGCGTGGACGCAGAGGGCAGGGGCTTGTTCCGCTGACTCAGGGCTCCTTGGCAGGTGCTCGCCGGGCAGCCTGCAGGTTTGGGGGGCCCTCGGGACCCCAGGGTCGGCTGACCGAGGGAGGGCGCCGCTGGTGTTAATCTAGTTCTCGAGGGACTGGGGCCTGCGGACGGGGCGAGAGCCATGGCGACCGCGAGTAACCGCAGTGGATGGTGGCGGCCGTGGGCGAGAGGAGGCTTGGCGGGGGGACGCAGGCCGGGCAGAGCACCCACCTCCCGCCGCTCCGAGGGTCTCTGGCTTCTGGGTCCAGCGGCTGTTCCTGAGCTGGGCTGGCTTCGGCCTTCGTGGCTGCGCCACGCCAAGGAAGGGACGGTGGGTGCGACCCCGCACGCGCTGCCTCGGCCTCTGCCCGCGTTTCTTCTCCGTGTTCGAAATCGTTTCCGTCCGTCCTGATTCCTCCGACGCCCCAGACGGGAACGGCAGCACCAGCAGCGTCCCGTGGCGGCTTTAGTTGGGATTCCGGTGAGGCCGCCCAGCAGCTCGGGACGGTCTGTGGGCTCCGTCGGGCGTCGGGCCGCCCACTGATCAGACACGGCTCAGGCGCCCGAAAAGCGACACGACGACACGATCGCTCCATGGGCCGAGTTTAACTGGAGCCTTCAATGTCCCCTTGTCAAATAATTAATCGAGAACACACAAAAATCCATTGATCGCTGAGGGCGTTTGCCACCTGATGTAGCACAGACAGCCCTGGGGAAAATCCGGCTTGGTTCTTGTCTTCTCATGTATCTGGAATTATCCACGTCAGCCTTTCCCGGACGGGCTGACTCTGCCTCACCCGCGGGCCGGGAGCTGGTGCGTGCCCCAGGCCATTGGGGGATGCTCTCTGCTCATTCGCTCTAAGAAGGAGGTTTCCAGGGGAGCGCTGAGTAATTCTTTTTCCCTGAAAAGGGGGTGGTAGGGAAATGAGTCTGGTCGCCTCTGATCCACTGTGAAAATCATCTCAGCGAGCGGAGTTTGATCTCCCCGTGAGCCTTTATTCTCTCCCTCGCTTTGTACTGGAGACCAGGCTCTCTCCGCGAGGCTGCGAGCACTGGGGAAGAGGCAGCTCAGTTTTCCCTGACGTTTGGGGGAAATTAGCCTTTTCTCATCAAATAAGGTGCGAGCTTGGTTACGGATGGATTGGTCGAGTGTCTGCACAAAATCAACACAAGCGTGTGTGTGTGTGTGTGTGTGTATGAGTGCATTATGTATGCATATGTGCATATGTGAGTGCATGCACTGTATGTACATATGTGCATAAGTGTGCATGTGTGTATGCACATTTGTGCATGTGCGCGTGCATGCATGTGTGTGCATGTGTGTGCATTGTGTGTGTGCATGTATCATGTGTGTATGTGCACATGTATGTGTGCAGTGTTCATTTTTGTGCATGTATACATGTCTGTGTGCATATACGTGCATGTCTGTATGTACATATATGTGTGTGCATGTGTGCATGCATATGCATGTGTTTGTGTATGCATATGTGCAAATGTGTGTACATGTGTCTATGTGGGTATGTGTCTGTGTGTATGTGTGTGCATGTGTGTTCATATGTGTATGTGCATGTGTGTATGTGTGCTCATATATGTGTGCATTTGTGTGCATATGTGTACTGGTGGCAGTCTCGCCACTGGCCACTGGTCTGTGTCCTCGTGATGCCCCGGGGTGGGAGGAGGGGAGTCTGCACGTGGAACGGCCCCGAAGGCGCAGAACGATGCCCCGTCCCGCCCGCCACCCTCCCCTGAACTCCCCTGCATTCTCGTTAGCTCTGCTCGAGGCTCATCAATTTTATTGATCTGTATAATGAACCAGTGTTTGATTTTACTGTTCCTCTCGCAGTGGGTCTGCTCCTGCCCCCCTTTCCTCCCTGCTGAGGGACGGCCTCGCCCCAAGGCTTTTCTTTTCCTTGAGGGGAGGGGACTCCCAGACGGTGCTCGGGGTCCTGGGACGCTTGGATCAGCAGCAGCCAGAGTGCTGGGGCGGGAGCACCTGGTGTCGCCCTGTCCCCTGACCCCCCTTCCCGCCTCCCCCCTTCCCGCCCTCTTTGTTTTGGAGGGGGGAGTGGTTGAGCCACGCCCAGCAGTGCTTACTGCTGACTCCCGGCTCTGTGCTCAGGCTCAGAGGATACACGTGGCTCCAGGGAAGACTCGGCCAGGTAGACGCCGACCCTCTGTCAGCTCTCTGGCCCACCTGGGCCGGGTTTCTCGCCCCCTCTGGCCGCATCCTCTTTCTGGTTTGTTCCTGCGTCTCTCCCAGAAGCTGAGGATCGTGGTGAGGCTTTTCCCAGCCCACCTGACCCCGGGCTGCCACCTCCTCCCGGGAGCCCCCCATCCTCCTCCCTGCCTGGTGCCCCTTCCCCTCCCAGTCTGCAGGGGGCAGGAGGCAAATGGGCGGCTCAGTCTTTGCTTTCTTGGAGCAGAAGTGCCGGGAGCGTGCCTGGCCGGGCCAGGCCGGGCCCTGGGCTGTGGGCGGTTCCCGAGGCCTCAGCTCTCCTGGCCTCCGGGGCTCTGGCGTGGCCCCCAGGACGAGGCAGCAGGGCCGGGGGTGGCTCAGCATGTGAGTGCTGGGACGGGATCCTGAGTTCTCCTGCCTAGGCCCCTGCCGTTGGAGGGGGTCCTGCGCCTGAGACACCCCCAGCCCCCACCACACACCACACACACACATACACGTGCGCATGCGCACACACACACACACGCGCACACACACTCATACACACACTCACACACATACACACACTCACACACATACACACACACACACACTCACACACACACATACACACACGCACACACTCACACACACTCATACACATACACACACACTCACATACACATACACACACGCACACACTCACACACACATACACACACACGCACACACATATACACACACACGCCGCAACAGGCCTGCACTGCCTCCGGCTCTGGTGGACAGGGCGCCTGGGGTGTCCAGCTCGGCCTCCCGGCTGCGGGGGTACATTGAAGACAAGGTAGGCAAAACCCTGCAGGATATTGAAGATAAAGGTATCTTCAAAGATGACACGGAACTAAGCAATCTAGTAAAAACAGAGATCAACAAATGGGACTACATTAAACTAAAAAGCTTCTGCACCGCAAAAGATACAGTGACCAGAATACAAACACTATACAAGCTCTCCCCAGGGGCTTCTGCAGCCGCGAGGTCCCCCCAGCCCGGGGCCGCCAGCAGCAGCCCCCGCGGGCGAGGCCCCTCGCCTGCCGGGCAGCATTAGCGAGTATCTCCGTGTCTCCTGATCGATCCCGAGCTGGAAACATTTCTCAACACGTTTAGGAGAACGCTCGCACGGCGGGTCCGGGGCCCAAACGCCTGGTAATAAGCCGAGAAAACTAAAAAATGGATTTGCTTTTCTTTTAAGAAAATCAATAAATCACAAGAGACGAATTTAATAACAACAACAACAGGACCCCGGAGAGCGAGCGTCTCGGCCGCGGCTCCTGCAAGAGGCGGAACCAGGCGCCTGAGAGGGGCCCAGCCGAGGGCTCATTCTGGGGTCTCCCTCTCCTCGCCGCCCCGTCCAAGGCCCACGAGGGCAGCCCCCCCGCTGTGGTGGCCGGGAGCCCCCTGGAGAGGGAGCGGAGGCCCCTTCTTCCAGGCAGGCCTCGCTGGATGCCAGGCCCAGCCCGCCACCCCCATCAGCCCCTGTTGGCTGGGCAGTGGGTGGAAGCTTCTGGAAGGACGGTGCCCCCGGGCTGATGGGGACCAGGAGCGGGAGTGGGGTCCTGCAGCCACCGGGCTGGACAGGAACCCGTCCACAGCGGCTGAATGTGGAGTCAAGGAGGAGAGGAACAGAGAGGTGCAGCCGAGGGCTCAGCCCCAGGAGCAGGGCAGGGGCTGGGAGGGCGGGGGAGCAGGGGGGAGGCGTGCCGAGGCTGGCAGGTGCCCGGGGAGCTGCTTCCATCTTGAAGCCACCCAGGACCACCTTGCCCGTGGCCGACCCGGGCTCGGTCCCCGCGTGGCCCCTCACGGCATCCCTGAGCGGCCCTGGGTGTGGCCCCCCCAGCTAGCACCCCCCAAAAGACCTCAAATCTCCAGGTCGGGGGCTTTGGAAGGAAGGACACTGCGGCCCGTCCTCGTCCCTGTCAGCGAGAATGAACGTCCACTCCGTGGCTAGGGGCAGGGGTGGATGGGGCCAGGATCCGTGCGGGGGTACTGAGCTGAGCACCCCCGAGCCTGAGATGGAGGGCGCCCCTCCCTCACTCAGAGGGTGCTGAGACCCCCAGGTCGTCACCTGGCGTCTGCCGGGACTCGCCCAGCCTGTCACAGCTCGGGCTGACATCCACGGCGGCTCTGAGCTGGGGGCTCGGGACTGGCTGCCTTGGCGACTTCCAGAAGCTTCCGGAGGTAACTGGCGCTGAGTGCTGAGCTTGGCGGCACCTGCTGGAGACGCGCGTCTTCAGGGCAGGGGCCGCCCTGCCTGGCTCCGTCCTCCTGACCCGACCCCGGCTGCCCGCGAAGGCCGGAGGGGCTGAGGGGCGAGCAAACCTGGCAGAGACTCCCCCAGCCAGGGGTCCCCGAGAACAGGGTCCCCACCCCCCCAGGCGGGGGGCGCTGGGTCCTGGGACAGCAACGCCCACCTCCCCGAGTGGGCGGGAGTGAGGACAGGCCACACCTGCTCCCACCGGAGCCACTCATGACGCCCCCTCACCCATCAGCCGCCTCTGGGCCGCCCACCGGGCCCCGAGCCCCCAGACTGGGGGGTCCGCCACCTCTCGGCTGTCCCCGCCGCCGGGGAGCCCCCGGGTCCCAGGGCGTCACCGCAGACAGGAGGGAGTTGGTGCCCCCGGGAGAGGCCCGGCTGATGTCCTCAGGCTGACGCCACTACCCTCCCCCCATGGTCTCCTGTCCCTCCCCTCCCTGCGGCCCCTCCCTGACTCCTGAGGACTCAGCCTCCAGTGCTCCGTCCAATGCTTCCTCCGGAACCATTCCCGATGCCGAAACGCCTGGTTCAGTCCTTCGGGGGAAACAGAGTCAGTGAGAGCGGGAGGGAGACAGCGAGTAGGCAGCCGGCCAGGGAGGGGCTCGGGGGTGGGGGCAGCCGGGAGCCAGGTGGGCGGAGGAAAGGCAGAGAGCACTGTAGGAGGATGGTGAAAGGTGCGGCACGAAGACAGACACACAGACACACAGACGGGGCAGCACACAGCCGCTGGCTGGACGGACGACGGCAGGAAGCCAGAGGGTGAGGCAGAGACGGCTGGTCTGCGCCTGGGGCAGGTGATGAGGAAGGGACAGTCTCGCGCAGGTGCTGCAGGGGTGAGCACCAGCCTCGCAGCTAGGGCCACGGCGGGGGGGGGGAGAGAAGGGCCCAGGGAAGGGCAGCGCCCCCCGCCCCAGGCCCAGGCCCAGGCCCAGGCCCAGCAATGAGGGAGTAGGTCGGGGTATAAAGGGGCTCAGACGTAGGGGTGCGCTCGCTCCCGGGGGAGGTGGCCCTGGCGGATTGATCGGCCAGGACCTGTACTCTGTGCCTGGCCCAAAATAAAGCCCAGCTGGACTTTGGCGTTTGTGCTGCCCTCGTGCCCTGGACCACAGGCCCCACGGCGTGGCGAGATGTCCCCGTCCTTGGAGAGAGACTCGGGGTTGACACACGGCCGGGCGGCAGGTGTGACGGGGGGACGGACGGGACGCAGCTGGCGGGAGGAGAGCACGGCCCGGCGGCGGGTGTGGGGGGGGGCGGGGTGGACGCAGATGGATGGAAGCCAGGGGCAGGGCGGGGCCGTGTCCGCGCTGGCCTCCCCCGCCCCTGCCCCCGCCCCCCGCTTGTCCTCACTCCGGGCCGGGACCCTTCCGACAGGCTGTCATCCCATCGATTAGGCCTTTCTGATGCTTATTTTTATTCGACAGTTAAACCCATCTATTAACTTATTTGTTTGATCTAATTTTTTCCAATCTGGACTTTATATCCATTGACTTCTGCATTACAGTTCCTCATGGCTTCCCCCTTTCATCGATCTCCTTCCGACCTTGTGCGGTTCACACCGGCCTGGGTCATTAGGAGTCCCCGGCATCGCCCGAGTGATGGACCCACTGCTAGACCCTGCTTCCCGTTGTCCCACAGTCTGACTGCCGCCAGTGCCCACTGGCCTCCACCTGGGTCGTGTCCTAGCGCTGGGGTCAGCCGGTGGACAAAGCTGCCCTCCTGCAGCAAAGCCTCAGCTCACGGGGGGCATGGTAAGAAGAGAGAGGACAGAAGAGGACCTTCACCCTCAGGCTGGTCCCAGCAAGGGGCCCAAACAGTCTCAGCCTAGAGTCCCACCTGTTGGCCTCCAGGCTCAGGGAGAGCCCCTGGATCAGCCGGATCTCCCTGGGGTCAGTGATCAGCCCCTGGAACCAACTGGATCTCCCTGGGGTCAGTGATCAGCCCCCAGGATCAGTGATCACCCCCTGGGATCAGTGATCAGCCCCAGCATAAACTGGATCTCCCTGGGGTCAGTGATCAGCCTCTGGAATCAGTCGGATCTCCCTGGGGTCAGTGATCAGCCCCCAGGATCAGTGATCATCCCCTGGGATCAACAGGATCTCCCTAGGGTCAGTGATCACCCCCTGGGATCAGCCAGATCTCCCTGGGATCAATGATCATCCCTGGCATAAGCTGGATCTCCCTGGAGTCAGTGATCACCCCTGGGTTTAACTGGATCTCTGCACTCCAGGGGGCGTGGGGACAAGGGAGTCTGCCAGGGGGGCGTGGGCAGAAGGGAGTGGCAACAGGGGGGACCCGCCAGGTTTTGCAGGGGATTTATGGGAGCGTCATGAGCGTCCCTGAGAGCAGGATGGGAGATGTTGGTTTTGCTCCGTGGGGAGAAAGGGCTGAGTGGGGGAGCGGCAGGTGAGAGGCGGGGGCTCTGCCGGGGGGGGGGTCATGGTCAGAGGGAGGGAAGGAAGCAGGGCTGGGCCCGGAGATTCCACCTGGGGACAGCAGACCTGGGAACAGCGGAAACTTCTAGCACCTCGGGACTCACCGGTCTGTAGGGGCGGGCTCTGTGTCCACTGCGAGAGGGTGGCCGGCTGCTGTCTGGGAACCCAGGTTGGAATTAGGGGAGCAGGTGCCCCGGAAGAGGAGGCAAGGGTCAGAGTGGAGGCTGCAATAGAGGGGGCAGGGGGCACTGACCCCACCCCAGACCCACCCCCGCTGTCCTGTCGAGAAACGCCCAAAGACCTTCTCCACTCGGCTTGGCCCCACTGTCCCCAGTGGCCCTTCTCTGGGGCGTCGAGTCTCCTGGCCAGGGGTGTGGCCTTGACCCCCGGGCTGCAGTCTCCTTCCGGGACCCCACAGCACCATCCCGGGGGCTTCCTGCACGGCCGCCACACAGTCCCTCTCCACGGCCCGGCCCGCCCCCTCCCCCCCCACCATCTCCGCCCCCCCCCCCCCCCGGGCCCACACGGGGCTGGGGGACAGGCTGTGCCCTTCAGAGAGAAGCTGCTTCCGCTGATTTATGGCTTCCAAATATAAATGCTGCTTGGAACACTTTTAAGTTCATATAAATCACAATTAATGGGAATGGAGAAAAGCAAAGAGAATTTATTTTAGTTAGGAAAATAAAAAACAGTTGCAATCACCAAACCACCAGACTACTAAATGAGCAGGAGCAGGAAGTGGGGGAGGGGCCGGGTGGGGGCCCCACTGGGTGCTGACTGAGCAGGAAGGGATGCGACATTCGCAAAGGTCTGGAGGGCCCGGACTCTGGGTCAGGCGATCCACACGCACAGACACGGCTCACACAGACATGCACATGTGTTCACATGGACATGTACACACCTACAGACACAGCTCACGACACACACACATGCTCACATAGACATGTACACACAGACACAGCTCACATGAACACACACATGTGCTCACACAGACATGTACACACGCACAGACACAGCTCACACAACACAGCTCACACGACACACACATGCTCACACAGACATGTACACACGCACAGACATGGCTCACACAGACATGCACATGTGTTCACATAAACATGTACACACCTACAGACACAGCTCACATGACACACACATGCTCACACAAACATGTACACTCAGACACGGCTCACAAAGACATGCACACATGCTCACATAGACATGTACACACAGACACAGCTCACATGAACACATACATGTGCTCACACAGACATGTACACACGCACAGACACAGCTCACACGACACACACACATGCTCACGGACATGTATACACGTACAGACACAGCTCACACGACACACACACATGCTCACACAGACATGTACACACTGACACGGCTCACACAGACATGCACACATGCTCACATAGACATGTACACATAGACACGGCTCACGTGGACATGCACATGTGCTCACACAGACGTGTACACATGCACAGACACAGCTCAAACAACACACACAGCTCACACAACACACACACATGCTCACATGGACATATACACACAGACATGACTCACACGGACATGCGCATGTGCTCACACAGACATGTACACACATAGATATGGCCCACATGGACACACACATGCTCACACAGGTATGTACACACAGACACAGCTCACATGGACACGCACATGTGCTCACACAGATAAGCACATGCCACATACACAGCTCACATGACACGCATATGAGCTCACATGGACATGTACATGCCACAGACAGCCTCACAGGGACATGCACATGTGCTCACACGGACATGTACACACACAGACATGGCTCACACAGATACCACCTGTGCTCACACGGACATACACATGCACAGACACAGTCTCACGGGGACCCCTCAGAGCCCGGGTCCATGAGCACCCCTGCCTCATCCCTGCCCACCACCCCCCACCCCGACCCCTGCACACCCCACCTGCCCTGCCCTTCTCCCGAGGCCACTCCCGCTCCTGGAGCCCCTCCCAACCCCGTCCTCAGCTGGCCTGTGCGTGGGCGAGGGGATCTCTCACTGCCCCTTGGCCACACGCCTCTGTGGCTCCGAACCCGCCGCCTGTGCTCGGTTCCAGACAGACACGGGTGGGCGGGGGAGGCGGGGGGAGGGGTCACAGTCGGGGGGATGACCGCTGAGCTGCCGGGCCTCCTGCAGACGGGCAGGGCTGCCCGGGGCGGGGTCACCCTGTTTTCGTGTCTTATTGCGTTAGACGAGTGCTCGGAACCGCCTCCAGCAGAGGGGGCGGGTCCCCGCGAGCCTGTCGGTCACGCCTGGGGCATCACGCCTGGGGCGTGTCTTCCAGGCCCAGGGAGAGCGTCTGGGCAGCGGCTGCAGGCCTCAGGGCTCCCGGAGTCCGTCTGTCCTACGGCCGCGACCTGTTTCCTGCCTCAGAGCCACAGGGCGGGCCGGGTTCTCCGAAACCTCACGCTGGTTTCCTACACACCCGTCTCAGGGCCTCGGGCAGGCGAGCGGGCGGGCAGGCGGGCGGGCGGGCGTGAGGGCAGGCGGGCAGGCGCCGGCTCATATTTCCGGAGGCCGACGAGGAGGGAATCTCCCTCTTGGGGGCCCTTGAAGCTCACATTTCCTTCCGAGAGCTCATTTGCAGTGAGAAATGTTTTCTATTTCAGAACTGATCAAGGCGAGACGTGGTCGCGGCTCCGGGGTGGTCTGCCGGCTTCCCGGCGGCCGCCCGCGCCCGGGGCCTCCTCCCGAACCCCGGCCCCCTTCGGGGTGTCTGTGTGTCCCGGGGCCTCCCGCACACGCCTCTGCGTGTCTCAGCTCTGCTCGGGTGACCACTGCGTCCCGGTCACCGTCCCCACCCCACCCCTGCGCCCCGAGACGCCGTGGTTCCTAGACTCCCAGTCGTGCACGTGTGTCTGGACACAGGACACTGTCACGTCCGCTGTGCAATCAGGGAACCACGTCCCACCCTGCTGCCGCTCGAGTCCTGACAGCTCGGGGCTCACGTCACCATCTCTGCAGGATGCTGCAGGGGCCAGAGTGGACTCTGGAGAGAGGAGTGGGAAGGGGCAGGGCGGGGCGGGCACGCGGTGGAGGACGAGGTTCAGCCGACCAAGCTGGGGCCGGGGCCACAGCACAGCGGGGAGGGGCTGCCGGGCACGCGGCCAACCCGGGTTCGATCCCCGGCATCCCAGAGGGTCCCCCAGCACCTCCAGAAGTGATCCCTGAGCATCGCCGGGTGGGGCCCAAACCCTCCCCCAAACACAAGGCAAACAGCAGTGCCTGAGTCGGGCCTCCCGGGCGAGCACCTCGGGGAGGACAGTGAGGCGCAGACGGCGGGATCACGGGCCCCTCCAGAGCACGGAGTGCCACCCCCCACCCGGCCCAGCAACTGCAGAGGCGCCAAGGCCAGGCGTGCCCAGGGGCCGCATGAAGAACCGCCCAGCCGGCCACACAGCCCGTCCACTGTGTCCAGGATGGAGAAGGCAGGAGCACTGTCCAGGGGAGTCTGTGCTCCTGATACAGGCCTTGGGGCCGACGCCAGCCCAGACTCCCCACCGCTGACGCGTGCCTGGGTCTGCACACGCGGGCTGGGGGCCCCCCCAAGCCCACCCTGCAGCAGAGGCCAGGCTGGGACCCCCCGGCCCACCCACACCACCCCCGGGAAGGCAGCGGTGTCGCACGTGTAAGGAAATGGCTCCCGAGAGGCCTCCGTGTCCTCTGGGTGACGCAGGGGCTGGGGCTGAGGGGCCCCCTCAGAGGGCCGTGGGGGGCTGCGGGGGGCAGCCAAGGCAAGGCGGGTCCTCCTCCTGCTGCCCCCGCACCCGAGTTACAAACGCAGAGATGGGGCCCTTGAACGCAGAGCTGCCCCGTGCTTGCGGCACAGCTGAGGGTCCTGCACGGGCGGCGGGGGGAGGGGTCTCTCAGAGGGACGCGTCTCCGGGCAGCAACTCTCTCAGGGGGGTTAGCTCAAGAGACGCTCCTCTCCCAGGAACGTCTGTGTGGCTTTTCTCCTCCCCTTGGTCTTACGTGCTCGACAAATAGGTTTGTGCGAATAAACACAGTAAGGGACTAAGACCCCAGCACTCAGTTCTCTGGGCTCTGAGGGCCAGCAAGGCTTTTACCGTAAATCCCAGACTAAGACCTCAGGCCAATTCGCTTGTCCTTCCCCATGGGGGTCCTGTCTCTTAAGCCATAACAGCTTGCATCAAGACCATGCATTTATGCTTTCTAGACCGTCCCATTTTGATGCTGGGTAGCTTTGCCCTTGTCCCGGGTCCATCCCAGTCCCACGGCGGGACCTCCCTTTTGGGGTGTTACAAACTACAGCAACTGAAGCATGAGTCAAGCAGTTGTGACCAATGCCCAGGAGCAGATAAATTACAGAGTCAATCAACTCCCAAATATTAGGAGCACAGCATTAAGGCCTCTCTGTGTCTCAGCAAAGTACATTGCTTTAGAGTAAAATACAAAAGGGCTATCGGGGAAATAGAAAAGCAGGTGACTCACCGCAAATTCAAAATCCAGAATTACCAGAAAGTTTTGGCTTGTGAGTTACCAAGACTGACGTGGAGGACTGTGAAAATGAGAGGTAAAATACGAAGGAAAGGTTAAAGATAACTCAGGGGACTAGGGGTGCTCGGAGAGCACTGTGAGCTCCTCGGAGTGGGTGGGGTGGGAAAGGGGCAATTCACTGATGAGGCCCAAGCACTCAGGGTTAATACCCAACGGGCAGGCGTGGGGTGCAGAGTTGGCGGAAATTTCAAAGGAAACTGGTGAATGAAATTGTTTAAAATGTGGGTGCAGGGGGCTGGGGCAATAGCACAGCGGGGAGGGCGTTTGCCTTGCACACAGCTGACCAGGGTTCGATTCCCAGCATCCCAAGTGGTCCCCCGAGCACTGCCAGGAGTGATTCCTGAGTGCATGAGCCAGGAGTCAGCCCTGTGCATTGCTGGGTGTGACACACGGGCGGCTGCACGGGTGAGGCCAGGGCTGAGGAACACGCCCGTCTGCAGCCGCCCCGCGCCCACGGGGAAACCGAGGCCTCCCGGGGCTGCTCCTGACGGTCTTGTCCACGGAGCCCTAGAGGCAGGAAGGGCCTCGATGGCAGCTCTGGGAAGGGGCACCAGGTCCCGGGCACAGCAGGGGGTCTCAGGCCCGCCGCCCCCCACTCCACTCAGGGTGGGTTGGGTTTGGTTCTAGGACCACAGCCACAGTGCTCAGGCCTGACTCCTGGCTCTGTGCTCAGGGCTGACTCCTGGCTCTGTGCTCGGGGCTCACTCCTGGCTCTGTGCCTGGGGCTCACTCCTGGCTCTGTGCTCGGGGCTGACTCCTGGCTCTGTGCCTGGGGCTCACTCCTGGCTCTGTGCTCAGGGCTGACTCCAGGCTCTGTGCTCACTCCTGATTCTGTGCTCAGGGCTAACTCCTGGCTCTGTGCTCAGGGCTCACTCCTGGCTCTGTGCTCAGGCTGACTCCTGACTCTGCTCAGGGCTGACTCCAGGCTCTGTGCTTGGGGCTGACTCCTGGCTCTGTGCTCAGGGCTGACTCCTGGCTCTGTGCTCGGGGCTGACTCCTGGCAGGCTCTGGAACCATGTGGGGTGCTGGGGATCAAATCTGGGTTGGCCACATGCATGGCATACGCCCGCACTGCTGTGCTGTTGTGCCGAGGGCTGCCAAGGCCGGAGCTGAACTTGGTGTGAGGTGCGTCTCCCTCATGGCGTTCATGAGTATTTCCCTAATTTTCGATGTTTTAACCTTTTTTCCTAATAGCACAGATTCGTGCCATGTTTCCTGTGAAGTGGTTACGCTTGTCATTATCCTTTTTTTTTCTTCCTATTTTCACTTGGTCTTTTTTAACTGACTTATGGGCGCTCCCTATCATTCCTATTAAAATAAAGCTATTTGTCTCGGGCCCGGGATTTGTATTGTATTGCCATATTGTATTGCCAATATCCCTCCCCGTCCGCGACCGCCTTTTCATTTTCTTAATGGTATCTTTTGATGAGAAAAAGCTTTTAATTTTGTGGAAGCTCAAATTGTCAATTTATTTTCCTTTATGGTTATTGCTTTTTGTATCCTGTGAAGGAAGCTGCCTGTTCCTAACCCACAGACGCCTCGGTTTCCTTCCGAAAGCGTTAAAGTTACAGATCTCGCGGCTGTGCGAGCAGGGCCGGGGGAGGGGGAGCTTGGGGTGTGGGCGGGGGTGGGGGGGCAGGTGTGGATGGAGCTGAGCTGGTGGGTATATTTCCCCGCGTGGAGAGTCAGTCGCTAGGACCCTGTTTGCTTAAAAACGGGGGGCGGGGAAAGGCCGTTCTTTCTTCCTCGAAACTTCTCTGACATTCCTGTCAAAAAGCAATCGGCCTTAATTGTGCTTCCGGAAAGGCTGAGATGGATCAGGGCAGGGGTCAGGCGTGCCGTGCGGGAGGGGAAGTCGAGTCAGGTAGAAACTCGACTTACCCAGCTCTGCACAGTGCAGGGGCCCGTGTTCCTTCGATGCGGGTTTAGGGTGTTAAGAGACAGAAACTCCCACGTTCCAGGGCGTTCGTTCATACTCTGCTTTTTCCTGTGAGCACCGACACCCAGTGCACCCGGGCAGCCGTGTTCCGCTTTGGGCACCCGCATGGGTGGTGTTGGCATCGCCGACGGGCTGTCCAGCTGGCACCCGTCAAAGGCCCCGTTGCAGGCCCTTGGCAAGCCACCGCCAAGGGTCAGATTCATTCCTTATTCTGCGGAGACGCCGAGACAGGCTGTGTTCTCACCGGGCCTTCCCCGCTCGGGGGGACACTGGTCACTCTCTCGACGCCCCGGCCCACGGGCTCCC
>NC_073307.1:99492003-99520768 GCF_027595985.1 Sorex araneus
GGCCTTGCAGCGGCCACCCCGAGTTTGATCCATGGCATCCGTGTGGTCCCCCGAGCCGCCCAGGAGTGATCCCAGAGCACAGAGACAGGAGTCAGCCCCAAGCACAGAGCCAGGAGTGACCCTGAGCACAGAGCCGGGGGTCAGCCCTGAGCACTGAGCTGGGAGTGAGTCCTGAGCACAGAGCCAGGAGTCATCCCTGAGCACTGAGCTGGGAGTCAGCCGTGAGCACAGAGCCGGGAGTCAGCCCTGAGCACTTCCGGGTGCAGCCCCCAAACCAAGGGAGAGAATGAATGATGACAATGAAGCCGCCCAGGAGGAAGCAGTGCAAAGCAGACCAGGGCCAGGCTGGTCTGGGAAGCCTCCCCGGAAAGTTCCAGCAAAGGCCCCGAGGCTGGGGCTGCCGAGGTGTCCTCGGTCTCGGTGCGGGAGGCGGGGCCTTGGCTGGAGGCGGCCACTGACCAAGGGCCCCCAGTCGGGCAGAGGCGCCACCGGCCAGGACCAGCCCCGGCCCGGTGGACGAGGGTCCGGCCCTCGGATCCCTTCGTGGTTTGGCCGCAGGGCGCGGACACGCAAGTGACCTGTCCAGGCGAGGGGGACAAGGCTCCCGGGCGAGCAGCAGCAGACACAGGGCTGGGGGCTCTGAGGGGAGTCCCGAGGCGCCAGAGCGACCCTGAGCAGAGCCAGGAGCAGCCGCAGACCCGGGGCCCCCAGGGTGCTAAAGTAGCATTGTTTCAAAGTAACATTGTTTCAAAGTAACATTGTTTCAACACCCCGACCTCAGGCCACGGGTGAGAGCAGCCCAGGGCAGCTCTCCCCCAGGATGCGCTGGGCAGCCCACGGCCTCCTGCAGCCCCCCACCCTCCTTCCGGAGCCCCCTGAGCACCGCCAACAAGCCCACCTCAGGGAGGCCCCTCGGAGACCCCAGGGCGGACACGACACCCTCCCGACACCCTCCCACTTGCACCTGCAGCATCATCCCGGCAGGCTGGGGGGCACAGGGCAGGGGCTGTGAGCTGGGGCAAGGAGACAGAGGGAGAGAGAGGGAGAGGGGGGGGTAGAGGAAGAGAGGGGAGAGAGAGGGAGAGAAGGAGAGAGGGAGGAAGAGAGAGGGAGAAGGAGGGAGAGAGAGAGGGGGAGAGAGAGAGGGAGAGAGAGGAAGAGAGGGAGAGGGAGGAAGAGAGAGAGAGGGAGAGAAAGAAGGAGAGGGGGGAGAGAGGAAAGAGACAGGGAGAGAGAAAGGGAGGGAGAGAGAGGGAGGGTGGGAGAGAGAGAGGGGGAGAGGGAGAGGGGGAGAGGGAGAGGGAGGAAGAGAGAGGGAGAGAGAGGGAGAGAGAGGGAGGGAGAGAAGGAGACGAAGAGAGAGAGAGGGAGAGAGAGGGAGAGAGGGAGAGAGAGAGGGAGGGAGAGAGAAAGGGAGAGAGAGGAAGAGAGGGAGAGAGAGGGAGAGAGAGAGAGGGAGAGAGGGAGAGAGAGAGGGAGGGAGAGAGAAAGGGAGAGAGAGGGAGAGAGGAAGAGGGAGGGAGAGGGAGGAGAGAGGGAGAGAGAGGAAGAGAGGGAGAGAGAGGGAGGGAGACAGGGAGAGAGGGAGAGAGAGAGGGAGATGGGGAGGGAGTGGGGGGCTTGGGGAGGGGCAGACTGGCCAGGAATCCACGCGTGTCTCAGTATCCGGCTTTGGTCCTGTCGGCCTCTCCCTGCCCGTGGCTCTGACCAAACAGCACTGCAGCCCGTCCATGCGGAGAGACCCGACAGGCGTGTCTGGGAATAAATCTAGCAAAGAATCCACGAGACCTTCACGGAGGAAGTTTTAGATTCGGGAAGCTGCATACAGCCAGGGCAGAGCAGAGGAGGGGAAGGAAAAAGATGTCCGACGCCGGGAGGGAAAAGGCGGGCGGGCGGGAGGAAAGGGGGGAGAAGAGGGGACTCCTGCTCTCCCCAGAGATGCTGGACATGAACACGGACACGGACACTGAGCCCAGCTCAGCGCGGCCGGAGAAGCCCACAGCCTCATCCTCACATTTCTCGGAAGCAGCAAGGCGGCGGGAAATCAACCCCAGGCAGGGGAGGGGCGGGAGAGCCGGGGCTCCAGGGAACAACACCCCCCTCACCCCCACAGGCCCTCCTGGTCAGGGCGCAGAGGAGCCGGTCCCGGGCAGGGGTGGACATGCCCCTGGAGGGGCACACGGGTGCCTCCCGCTCCGGCGGGACAGAATCACGTCCCTTTTTATTATTATTATTTGTTCAATCCCAGCATCCCATAGGGTCCCCTGAGCACCGCCACGAGTGATTCCTGAGTGCAGAGCCAGGAGTCAGCCCTGAACATCGCCGGGTGGGACCCAAAAAGCCAGAAAGAAAAAAAAAAGAAAAGAAGGGGCTGGAGCGATAGCACAGCGGGGAGGGCATTTGCCTTGCATGTGGCCGACCCGGGTTCGATTCCCAGCATCCCATATGGTCCCCTGAGCACCGCCAGGAGTAATTCCTGAGTGCAGAGCCAGGAGTAACCCCTGAGCATCGCTGGGTATGACCCAAAAAGCAAAAAAAAAAAAGAAGAAGAAGAAGAAGAAGAAAAAGACCGGGAGAGCCCGAATCAGGGAGGAGGTAAGTCGTGTCGCTTCCGGGACAGCGGGGGCAGGGGAGAGAGGAGTGGGCCAGGGCGGGTGGGCTGAGCCCCGGCACGGCCCCCGGCGTCTCTCGGCTGAGACCAGCAGGCAAGCAGGTGCGGCCCCGGACGGCACCTCCAGCCTGGGACAGACCCCGGGACACGCTCGAACCCGGGACTTGGACGCTGAGTGCCCGTCCCACCCTGCGCGGGCTCCGGCCACCTGCTCCCCCGGACGTGGTTCGGGCCGCTCAGAACTGAGCACGTGGCAGCCCCCTCCCGCATGGGCCAACCTGACTCCTTCTCCGCACACTTAGGGACCCCCAAGCCCACCAGGAGCGACCCCCTGAGCCCCCATGGGAGGGCTCCAATCCCCCCCCCACACACACACACAAAATAAAAGCCGTAAAACGAGAATATTCTCTTCCCGTGCGTCACTCGTTCATCGACGCCTGCCCCTTCCAGTGCTCCGGCCCCTATTAATTTAATATTTAATATTGCTCTCGAGAAGGATGCGCCTAAGTTCAAAGCCTATTGAAACAGAATGAAGGGTAATTTCATATTTGTTAGCTCGGCTTATTAGATTTGAAGCCCTGTTTAAATGCTCGCCAGGGTTATTTGCTTGTCAGACAATTGAAATACAGAAGAAGAAAAAAAATCAAGGAAGAAAATCAAATCTATCAGATATATTAATTCCATTTAAAATACTTAACAGAATTTAATTATCTCCGTTTATAAATGGGATCAAACACGCATCCCGCCGAGTCTGAGGGGACGAGGAGCCATTTCTCAACGCGTGGTTTTAATAAATCAAATTGTTTTAGAAATGTGAGGCCTCGGGGGACCCCCCCGGGCCGTCTTTGTGGGGGGGCATGAGAACCCTCCCCGAGACAGCCTGGGGCAGGACCGGCCGGGCCCTTGGAACCTCAGAGCGGCTGCGGGGTCTCCGGCCTCCTCTCCTTGGGTGCTGCCTCGCCCCCCCCAGGGACCCCCACGGCTAACAGAGCAGCCGCCCCCCCCCACGGCTGGGACCCGCCTCCTGCTCTGCCCCCATGAGTGAACTCCCTCACGGCCCCCGGCAGCTGCCCCGGGAGCCCCCCCACATCCTCCCCGGCTTCCAGGGCAGTCAGGACCCTCCCCCGCTCTGGGCCTGGGGTGCCCCCGCCAGGCCCCCTCCCTGTCTGCAATTCCCAGCCGGCACCCGGGCCCACCATCTCCCCCACGCCGGCAGCAAACGGGCTCCCCACGCCCTTCCCCAGCCCCTCCTGGCCCGGCCGCCCTGGGCCAGACTGTGGCCCCCGAGGGCCCGGCTCTGCAGGGCGGCCCTCACTCGGCCCCGTGCACCCTGGGGGGCCGGGGGTGGCCACCAGGCCCCCAGCCCGTGCTCAGAGCAGCCCTGCCCGGCACCCAGAGGGCGCCCCAGCCTCACCCCTGCCAAGGGCGAGTCCCCCCGGCCCCCCCCACACGGCTGAGGACGTCCAGCCCAGCTCCTGCCCTGGGAGGCCGGTGGCCAGCAGGCACGGGGACCCCGACTAGGCCCGGGGCAGACATGGCGGAGGTGCCGCCGTGTTGGGGGCAGAGCCAGAGTCACGAGCCAGCAGGGACCCGAGGAGCCGAGGTGGGGGGGGCAGGGGTGGGTGAGGGGGCGGGGGAGAGCCGGCTGCACCAGGCCGATCCCCTCGCTCCTGCCTGGGCCCGCGCTCGGTGCCGGAAATGGGTCAGGCGGGTAGTTCTGGTCTCTGCCCACAGGAGGCCGGGCCACTGGGCTGGCTGCTCAGCCATGCAGGGACACATTCTGGAACCTTCCAATTAAAGGTGTTTTAATTGCTGCGGTGATAAGGGCCCTGTGGCGCGCGGGGACTCTTCCCGCAGCCCCGGGCCGGTGGCGCTGCCACGGCAGCTCCCCGGGCCCCCACTGTAATTCGGTGCTTTGGCGGCAATTTCCGTCCAGGGGAAACGGTCTAATCCCGTTAGTGACAATTAAGAGGAGGACTCGCCGCGGGCCCTGGAGAGAGCTTATGCCTCCTTTTCTTTGCTCTCTTTAATCCTGTTCCCGCACTCCCGCGCACGTTATTATGTCCCCGACCTTATCTGGAGCACGGGCGCAGTCAGGCATCTCCCTGTGCCTCACTTGCAAAGTTGGGAACAGGAACAGAGAAAGCGGCTCTGCCCCAGGACCTTTGCACAATTCTGTCTCAGGACCCTTGCACAAGACGTTTCCTAGAACCTATGGCTCTGGAACAGGGGCGACCCCCAGGGTGGACCCAGCAGGGCTGGAGGGTGGCCACGGTCCTGTTGGCATTAGCCAGTTGCCCCACTCAGGATGACCCAGAGCTGGAGTCAGGGAGGACACTGACCCTGGCCAGCTCCCGGAGGGTGCATCAGCTGAGCCATCTAGGCCGGGGAGTCTGAGGGGCTGGGCCCCGGGGCCTCTGCTGCCTGAGCCCCACACCCAGGTCCCCCTGCTGGCCGCCCACTGGCCGAGCACCACGAGGAGTGACCCCTTGGCTGCCGGGACCGGGTGAGAGGGGTCAGGGCCAGCCTGGCGCTGCCGGCAAAACTCGGGACAAACGGAGGCCCCGGGCAGGCCCAGACTCCGGGTCCTCGAGTGTGGAGGCCCCTGGCTGCCGCCCAGCCGCCCCCACCCGCGGTGGTCAGGGACGGGGTCAGGGCCGGGGAGCGGCCGTCGGAGGCGCAGGGGCTCCTGCGGGGAGGGACGAGCCTGGGAGGGGCGGGGCCGGGGTCAGGGCGAGCAGGGCGGGAGCCGGAGGCCGGGAAGAGGAGGGAGGACGTGTGCTGAGGGCAGGGCAGCCTCCAGTCAGCGAGTCCCGCCTACAGGCGAGGGGCAGGAGGGGGGTGGGGCTGGGGTTGGGGCTGGGGTTCGAGCAGGCACAGGCCAAATGGGCCCGAATCAAAGCATCTCGCGGAGGCCAGCCAGGCCGTGGCTTCCCGGGGTTGCCATGGCGATGGCGGGGGGGGGGGTGGCCCGGGGGCTGCAAGTGTCTCCTGAGGAGCTGCAGGGCCCCAGCGGTCGGACACGAACACAGGAAGCCTGCAGGGGGGTCCCGGCCCCTCTCGGACACGGCATGGGACACGCGTGCTGCAGGACCCTCCCCGGAGTCCCCCAGGGAGGTCCCCCCCCCCCACATACACACAGACACACACACAGACACACACACAGATACACACACAGATACACACACAGACACACACACAGACACACACACAGACACACACACAGACACACACTGACACACACACACACAGGTTCCGGGGCGAGATGGGCCAGCTGGGCCCTGGTCAGCTCACTAGAGCTCACCCCCAGGAGCCGAGTGCGGACAGACAAGAAGTGGGTGTTTGTGGGGGCGGGGGGGCTCGGGGGGCTCGGGGGGCTCGGGGAGGGCGGCCCCTTCTCCCACAGGCCGGGGCGCTGACGGGCCTCCTGGTGACCAGCTTGGTATGTGCCCACGGCCAGGTCCCCTCCTGTCCCGTCCACTCGGGCCAGGTCCTGGTGCCCTGCGGGGCGGAGACAGAGGGGACGCGGGGGCTGGCGCCGCCCGTTCCCCAGCCAATGACCTTCCTGCCGGGATCCTCGGGACACGCCTACACCCCCACAGAGGGCACACGGGCCCGGGAAGAGCGAACAGCTTGGCCGGCAATAACCACGGCAGAAGGGCGAGCCCCCCCCCGCCCCGCATCGGGAGGGTCACCTCCTCGGTCCCTGAGTGACGCTGTCTTCCGGCCCCTCAGGGGGTGGGCGCTCGGGGCAGGGGTCCCGAGTGTGTCCCCCTGACCGCCTGGGTGACCCTCACCACGTCCCCCTGGCCGTCTGGGTGAGCCGGGCCGCGTCCCCGCCTGCCCCCTGCCCTCTCCCCGTGTGGCTGCCGGCAGCCTCGCTGTCCCCCCGTGGCTCCCAGCCTGGCTGGGGAGCACACGCGTGTCACCTCTCGTCCTCCTCAGCGCGGCCCTGAGCCCCGCCGCCCGCACACCCTCTCCCCACGGGGTCACCCGCCCCTCCCTGCCGAGTCTGGTCTGGAAAATGGGCTTTTCCCGCCCCACCTGTCACCGTAAAGAAGACGGGGCTGGAGCACAGGCTGCGCTCCCCGGTGACGTCTCGGTGGCGGTGGGCCCGGCCTGGCAGGCAGCCGCACCCAGGCCGGGCTGACGGGGGAGGGGCTCGCGCCCGGCAGAGCCTGACCCTTCCCATAATTAAACCAGGTAAGGGGACCGCGGAGGCTATCGCCAGGCAGGGTTGACCCCCCAGCCGTCCCCGTGTCCCCGCCGTCCCCGTCCCCGCCGTCCCCTGGCCCCGCCCGGCTCCCCGGGGACGCTGGGCGCAGCCACATGGCAGCGGGAGTGGACGCGTCCCTGCGCTGCTCTCTGGCCACTGTGCTGCTCAGCCCCGTCCACGCAAGAGCTCTCGGGACCCGTGAGACCCCTCGGCCCCCGGGGCCAGCAGGGTCTCTCCGCAGACAGTGCCCAGGCCCCGCCAGGGGCTACCTCAGCGCCCGCCTCACACCCTTCCTGCGGGGCCGTAACCCACCCGCACACTCTCGCCCCCGTCACGGCCTCAGCCCTCAGCCCCGCCACACGCCACGTCCTCCAGCACCCGCCCGGCACCCACCACACAGACGAGGGGGAGACACTCGGCACAGAGGCAGGGACGAGGATTCCAGACCCCTCCTGACTCCTCCTGTGCCCGCAGGCTGATTTCTCCCATCCCCGCAGGCCGATTTCTCTAACCCCACAGACTGATTTCTCCCATCCCCACAGACTGATTTCTCCCATCCCCGCAGACTGATTTCTCCTGAAGGAGCAGGTTCATTGGGTTGAAGTCAGGATTTTTATTGCTTGCAAACACACACACACACACACACACACACAACCATAGTAAGTATAAAAATCTCAAGAAAAATATCTCTGAGTTGTAAAACTGGCAGATTTTAAGTATATATATTAAAAAAAAAAAGGCCCATCTGGATGCCGTTAATCCAGGGAGAAAGGCAGGCGCCCCCCCGGGGCGAGTCCATCAGGCTGTAAGGAGGAGGGAGGCGTGGACGCGGGGCAGGGCTGAGGCGTGGGGGGCTGCAGCAGGGCCAGCCCTGGCTCTCCCCAGCCTCAGGGCACCACGAGTGATCGTGCTTGGCCAGCAGCCCCGGGGCCCCTGCACAGCCCACGGGCCGCCCATCGGCTGGTGACGCCACCAGGCTGGACACTGGCCCCCGGGAGAAAGAGCCAGAAAATAGCGAGAGAGACGCGGGCAGTCAAGAGCAGAGAGCAGCCCCCGGAGGCCAAGGCCCCGGACACGGGGAGGGGCCGCGGGGGTCGCACCAGCCGGGGGGTCTTGGGACAGGCAGCTTCACCCTCGGAGCCAGGCCGGGACTCGGCCCTCGGTCCCACGGGCTCTGATCTGGCTGGGAAGAGCCCCGGAGCAGGCGGGACGGAGACCAAGGCTGACGCCCGGCCCGAGGCCCGGGGGGGCCCGCGGGGGCCCGAGGTGGGAGGAGGGCCAGGCCCAGCCGCTCCCGAGAGTGACCAGCTCGGGGCCACTCCACGGCGGGGAGGCCGCCAGCCTGCACTCGGCTGAGCAGTTCCATCCCGGCACCCCAGGGGGCCCTGACCAACCCCAGAATGACCCTGAGCACAGAGCTGGTAGTCGGCCGGCCCTGAGCCCTGCTGGCCCCCCCCCCCCGTAAAAACCGAAAGGGACACACGTGAGTCTGCTGCAGACCCGCCCGCCTGGAGCGCGGAGTGGGGGGGGCACTGTGAGCAGGGGCTGGCGGGTGCCCGCGGGGCGGGAGGGAGGGTCCGGAGGCAGCAGCAGCCCCTGGCCCGAGAGTCTCGAGGACGAGTGCCCTGGCGTCGCCCCTGGCCCGGCCACCAGGGGGCGCTCTTCAGGAGCTCGGTGACGACCCAGGGGTGGCACGAGGGAGCCAGAGGGGCCCAGAGGGCGAGTCCCAAGGCCCAGAGCAGCCCCGGAAGCGGCTCCACGGGGTCCGAGGGGCCGTCACTACGGGCGCGACTCACTGGGACTCTGGGTGGGCAGGTGCCCCGGCGGAAGAGGGGAGGGAAGAGAGGGCATGGGTGTACATGCGGGTGTACATGTGTGTGTGCATGTGTGCACACGTGAGCATATGTGTGCACATGTGCCCGTGTGTGTGCATGTGTGCCCGTGCACGTGTGTGTTTGCCTGTCGCCTTTGTCATCGTAGACAAGGGGTTACGTGCATCAAAGATGATTATATTGTATACTATATATCCTAATTCAATTAAATATAATGGCATAATTGCATACAATTATGTAACTTAATTATACACAAGTATATAATTTAATTATATACAATTACATAATTGTGTGCAATAGTATAATTGTACATAATTATATACACAAGGAGCACGTGTGTGCAGGGGAGCGTGTGCACCTGTGCACACGGGCGGCAGGAAAGCTCGTCCCCCGCCCTGAGTGTGACGGGTGAGCAGGGCGTGCGGGACCCAGAGCCTCCGTCCCCACCACGCCGCCCACCAGCCGCCTGCCCTGGCTGCGGGGGCCGGAAGCCCCTCCGGGAGGCGGGTGCGGAGGCCGGCGGTGCTGAGCCGGGCAGAGAGGGCGAGTCCAGCGTCCTCAGATGCCAGGGAGCAGCGGGGACCCGGGCCCAAAGGATGGACACAGGGACACCTGCCAGCCAGACGGAGCCGGCTCCAGGTGCCCACCCGCCCCACACAGCTGCTGTGCGGCAGAGGCCCGAGGCGGCCCGCTGAGAGGCAGGGAAGGGGAGAGGGGAGCAGACAGGGCCTCGAAACAGGCGGCACCCGCCCAGTGAGCACAGCTGCAGCTCCGCTGTGCACACGTGTGTACATGGGAGCATGTACACGTGTGTGCGCATGTGTATGTACCTGGGTATGTGCACGTGTGTACATGGGGTGTGTATGTGGGTGCATTGCATGTACACGGGAGTGTGCACACGTGTACGTGGGGTGTGCCCGTGTGTGCATGGGTGTGTGCACCAATGTGTGTACACAGATGCATGCGCACCTGTGTGCATGGGTGCATGTGCATGTGTATACAGGGAAGTGTGTAGAAAGCACACATCTCTGAAACCCATCACAGATTTGCCTCAGTTCCTGGCTATCTTGAATGGGCCACTGCAGGTACAATCCTCGTTTCTCAATGTGTGTGCACACATGTGCATACACTCATGTAGGGGTGTGTGTATGCATTGTGATACGTGTGTGTGCATGTGCGCATGTGTGCATGCGTGCAAGTACATGCATGCATTGTTAAGTGTGTGTGTGCATGTGTGCAAGTGCATGCATGCATTGTTAAGTGTGTGCGTGCGTGTACATATGTGCATGCTTGTGTGTAAGTCTGTGTATGCGCACACGCGCGTAGAGCCGCACCCCTGCCTTACGTACCTGTGGCAGGGTGGGGGGCTCACAGTGGAGCCACCGGCCCCTGGGTCCTTCCTTCCCTTCCCCTCCCTGCCGGGGCAAGCGGCTGCAGGTTCTGGGGCTCCGGGGCGACCTCCCGGCTCACCCAGGCGAGTCCCTCCCGGCCGTGGCAGCCCCGTCCTCGGGCTCCTCCAGCCGCCAGCACTGAGGCGGCTATTTTTAGCGTCACCCTGAGGCCAACGCCCCTCCCAGCAGCCACTCAGCCAGACGCATGAGCAGAAACACGCTCATTCTTCCCCACGTTTGCGGTTCCCCGCGAGGCGCCTCTCCCGGAATCCCTCCCAGGTGCTCTTGGCCCCCCCCCGCCCCCCCCGACAGCGACTACCCAGCGCCCGAGTCAGCACGACAGAACGAAACTGGGAGCAACAAGGGTTGAGGGTGCTGCACTGGCGGGCAGAGCCGGCACGTCGGGGGGCAGCTGGCCTTGGGGCTGGGCTGGCACCCAGCCCTCCCAGGGATGCCTGGCATGGGGGGGCTGGTCTCGGGTTTGACTGCACCCAGCCCTCCCGGGGACGCCTGGTGTCAGGGGAACCTTCACACCTGAAACAACGTCTGCACGGTGGAAGCGTAAAGAGTCTTCCGCCCCAAAGAGAGACGAACTGGCGCTTCGGAGGAGTCGGGCGAGGGAAGGTGGTTTCCTGGGGCGGGCGCGCGCGGGCGCGTGGGCTGGCAGACGCTCACTCTTCTCGCTTCACCCCTGCCCCTCCATCCCCGTTGGCATCCCCGCCCTGGCAGTACCGTGACCGCGACCACGGGGCCCCCTCACCAACCCCAGCACCCCCATCACCCCGCCAGGTGTCATCCCGTCCCCTCCGCTGTCACCCTCACCTCCGCCACGGTCCCTGGCTTCCCGCCACCGACGGCCCCTTTCCGTGACCGCCGGCGTCCCCATGGTGTCATCGTGACTCGCCATTCTTCTCATCGTCCGCGTCATCATCCCCACCCGCGCATCCCGCCCCCTCTCCCATCCTCACCATCGTCATCTTCACCCCCCCAAGCCCAGCATCGCCTGGTGTTGTCCCCGTCCCATGTGACTCCGTGGTGGCTCCCTCAGCCGGGCACGTGCGTCAGGAGACCCTGGGGTCCAACCATCTTCCCGGGAAGGTGACGTCACCCCGGTGGCTTCTCCGGCACGGACTGAGCACGCCCCGGCGAGGGCTCCCTCCCCTCCCCTCCTCTCCCCCTCCCCTCCCCTCCCCCTCCCCTCCCCGCCTACCCCGCCACGGAGCGAGCAGGAGCAGCGGCTGGTTGACCCGGCGCGGACCCCCTTGGCCTCTGCCTGGGGGGGCTCTCCTGGGGGCTTCTCTGTGGAGCTGAGCCCGGGGCACTGGCGGTGGTGGTGGGCACGAGTCAGGGCAGTCCCAGCCAGGCCCCTGCCCTGACATCGGGGGCGGCCTTGGCCCCACGCGTTTCCCGGCCCCTCACCAGGCCCCAGGTTTACCGTCGGGCCCCAAAACTCACCCCAAGTCTCCCGACGTCTGACTCCAGAGCCCAGCCCCCCCCCGCTGCTCCCTCACCTGCTGGGCCCCCAGACGCACCAGGCCCCCCCGCCGCCCGCTGCACCCGGAGAGTCTCGAGCTCCCAGACAGGGGGGGCGCCCAGGGCCCCCGCAGGGATGGACAGAGCCGAACCCGATGTGTCTGATGTGTCCCCGAGTCATGAACAGACACACCGAGAGGAAGACCAGGGCGGCCCAGCGCGGCCGTGCTCTCTGCAGCCTCTGCCCAGCGCTTCTCCCGACTCTGGTCGTCACTGGCCCTGGCAGGCACTGGGGGAGGGGGTGTCTGCGGGTGTCTGCCGACAGGACAGGCTCACACACAGTGCTCAGGACGCCCGGACCCCCACAGTGCGGCCAGAACCCAGCTCTGTTGGGGAAGTGACAGTGAAGGTGGCGGAGACGGTGGGGGGGGAGGAGGAAGAGGGGAAGGGGGAGGAGGGAGAGGAGGGGAAGGGGGAGGGGGAGGAGGAAGAGGAGGAGGGGGAGGAGGAGGGGGAGGAGGAAGAGGAGGGAGAGGAGGAGGAGGAGGAGGAGGAGGAGGGAGGAACAGGGGGAGGAGGAGGGGGAGGGAGAGAAGGAAGAGGAGGGGGAGAGGGAGGGGGAGGAGGGGGAGGAGGAGGAGGAAGGCTCCAGCACGGGGCGGGGGGAGCGGGGGGCGGCAGGCTGAGGCAGGGACACTCCCTGGCCCTGCTGGCTGGCGTCGGTGACCAGTGGCCGGTGGCCGCCCCTCCTGGCAGCACACGGGCAGCTGTGTCCCCGTCCCCGCCCGCCCCCGCCACCCCCCCCGCCCTCCCCTCCAGCTGCCCCACCTGCCACCTCGAGCAGAGACGGACATGCTGGGCTCGGGCCACCTCCCCCACGCCAGGTGCGGCCCCTCCCCCGAGGCCCCTTCAACAGGCGGCCCCGCCCACAGCAGGTGCGCACGGGAGCACACACCTGCTTCGGGGAGTTGGGGTCCCCGGGGCGACCTCCAGAATATTCCGAGCCGCCTCTGCTGGCTAGAAGAGTAGAATTGTTCGCCGCAATCCTGTCAGAGCCTCTCCCGGCGATGTCATTCTTACAGGGGGGTGGGGGAGACGGGACACACGGGCTGGAGCGTGGCTGGGACACAGCCTGGTGGCGCCTCAGCGGGACAGAGGCAACGAGACACATGGCTGGGGGCAGCACAGCACAGATTGCTGCCTTGCACTCTGCTCCATCCCGGCCCCCACATGGCCCCTGAGCCCGCCAGGACGGGCCCCTGGGAGAGAACCAGGTGTAAGGCCGGAGGGAGGGAGGGAGGGAGGGAAGGAGGGAAGGAGGAGGAAGGAAGGAAGGAAGGAAGGAAGGAAGGAAGGAAGGAAGGAAGGAAGGAAGGAAGGAAGGAAGGAAGGAAGGAAGGAAGGAAGGAGGGAGGGAGGGAGGGAGGGAGGGAGGGAGGGAGGAAGGAAGGAAGGAAGGAGGGAAGGAAGGAGGGAAGGAGGGAGGAAGGGAGGGAGAGAGGAAGGAAGGAAGGAGGGAGGGAGGAAGGAAGGAAGGAAGGAAGGAAGGAGGGAAGGAAGGAGGGAAGGAGGGAGGAAGGGAGGGAGAGAGGAAGGAAGGAAGGAAGGAGGGAAGGAAGGAGGGAAGGAGGGAAGGAGGGAAGGAGGGAGGGAGGGAGGGAGGGAGGGAGGGAGGGAGAAAGGCTCATACAACAGATCCGCACATGCGCTCACACGCGTGCACACACCGTGGGCGAGACTGATGCCATGACGAGCTGCCGTGACACTGGGCCTCGGCCGGGCCGGCTGCCCCCTGGAGCAGGACTCGGGGCTCTGGCCTCTCGGGCTGGTGCTGGCCGGGCCAGGACAAAGTCCCTTTGCCTTTGCGTCACCGCGTGTGGAACTAGGCCTCTCGCGACTGGGGCTCTGAAACGTGGGCCCCACAGCACGTGCACACATGCAAGCACACACATCGCACACACACGGCACATGCACTGCACACGGACGCACCCCTGCGCCCGAGTCTTATTCCAGCTGCCCGGCCTCTCGCCGCGCCTGCGTCCCCCGGACCCTCCGGTCCCCGCGGGCGCCCACCCTCCCTGTGCTCTGAAGACGAATCTGGCCCCAGGCCGGGGGCTCGGGGGCTTCCCCGGGCCCAGCCCCCTCCCAGGCACCCCAGGGCCCCAGGCTCCGGGTCCTTGGACATGAAGGGCTGAAGAGGAAGAGGAAGCTGCCCAGTTCTCCTCCCTCCGGCAGAGCACCCACGGGACCTCCCAGAGGAGCACTCTGACCCGGAGCCGGAGCCCCGTCTCCCTGCTCCTCTCCCTGCTCTTTCCTCCTGCCCCCTCCCCTCCTTCCCCCCCTCCTCCCCTGCTCTCCCCTCTCCTACTCTCCCCTCCTCACCCCTCCTCTCTTCTCTCCTCTCCTTTCCTCACCCCTCCTCCTCCCCAGCTCTATCCTGCTCTCTCCTCCTTTCCTGCCCTACCCTCCTCTCTCCTCCCCTGCTCTCCCCTCTGCTCCCCTTTCTTACTCTTCCCTCCTCACCCCTCCTCTCTCCTCCCCTCCCCTCCCCTCTCCTCCCCTCCTCTCCTCTCCTCACCCCTCCTCCTCCCCTGCTCCCCCCAGCTCTATCCTGCTCTCTCCTCCTTTCCTGCCTTCCCCTCCTCTCTCCTCCCCTGCTCTCCCCTCTGCTCCCCTTCACTCCCTCATTGCCCCCTTCGCTCGGACATTTGTCACCTCAGAGCGGGAAGCCCCGGGCTGCCCTGCACCCACGAGACCGCTTTGCTCCTGGGGCAGCATCCAGGGCTGTGACTGGGGCAGCCGTGTCCAGGGGGAGGTGTCGGGAACTGCCCGTCTGTGGACACGGAAAGCTCGCGGCTCAGTGCTCCTCTGCTCTGGACACTCCTTCTTGTGTGTCCTTCTGAGCTGCAGCCGGGGGCTGTGGACACTCTTCAAAGGGACGGTCGCCCCCCGCAGCCCCCCGGCACTCGGGAAGGGCATCGAGGACCTGCCTGCCCCCACCCCACCCGGAAGCCAGGGACAGGGACGGGGGCTCTCGGGGAAGCAGCTCGGGGGTCCCTGGGATCCCGGGTCTGCCCCGACTTGCCTCCCCACCCCCTCGCTGGGCCCCCAGAGAGGTTCTGTCCCCTCCCTGCCAGACCTCTGCCGCCACCTGGGCCCACAGCCCCAGTGCGTGGGGTCCGGCCCCAGCCTTGGGGCCGCAGGGTCCGGGGCCCTCGAGCTGGGCCGCAGGACCCGCCTCCCCCTTTGATAGACAATTAATCCGTTTCCCTCTGCTCCCGCGACAGCTTGCCTCGAGCGTTTGGTTCAAATCATGTAAAATAAAGGCCGGGAGAGGCACCTGCCTGGGCTCCGCAGCCCCCCAGCCCCCGCAGTGAAGGGAACCAATCAATGGCCAGCGAGGCGGGTCTTCCCGCCCGCTCCTCCGTCCCTGTCCCTACGGTAACCGGGTAACGAGCCACAGCCACCTACGCCTCCCGCTCACACTCCTTCCCTCTTCTGCCGTGGTGGCCAAGGTGGGGGTGGTCACACAGGCTGGTGGTGGTGCTCCCCAGTTCTCAGCAAGCACACATGTGCACACATGCACACACACATGTACACACATATGCACACACATGTACACACATATGCACACACAGGTACACACAAGCACACAGGCACATGTGTGCTCACATGCATGTACACGTGCACACCCATGTGCATGCACAGGCACACAGACACACTTGCACACATGCACGTACACATGCACACATGTGCCCATGTGTGCACGCACATGTACACACATGCACATACATGCACATGCGTGCACACACTGCGCCCCCTAACCCTGGCGCTCTCGGGCACGTGGGCGGTGCTGGTGTCTGACCGGGGAGTGGGGGCAGCCGTGAGCCCGGGACAGGGAGGACAGACGGTGGCACCCTCACTCCTCTCTTCACCGGCACCGTCTGGGCCCCGACGCCCCTCCGAGGTGGCCGCTGGGTCTGGGGCAGGCGCCCGGCCTGGGCCCGAGTCTCCCACGGAGACACCCGCGGGCAGGCGCGGCGCTGAGCTCGTCCCCGCCCCCGTCCACGTGCGTCTGCTCACTTTGCAGCCCGCGGGGTTCCCTGTGTGGAGTCTCTCCGCCTCTGCTGCCAACCGGCCCCTCCCCGGGCCCCCCCCAGCGAGGAGGTGGGAGGCAGCCCTCCCCCCCGGGCCACCAGCTCGGCGGTGACTCAGGGGAGCCTCGTCCAAGAGCCGCCACGCACCGGGCACGGATTCACCGAACATCTTTAGGTTCTCCCAAGGGTGGAGGGAAACGGTTTCCTCCGGGAGGCGGGGGGAGGCGCGGGGGGGGGGCTTCTGCAGAGCCAGCCGGCCACGCGGGGACGCCGAGACGGGCCCTGCACACGCCCACTGGGGCAGACCCCCTGCTTCCCCACGCCCGGGTGGGGGCTTCCAAGGACTGAGCTGGGGACCCCCCCCGCCATGCCGAGGGGTCCGGCTCTGGGCCCCATGCGGCCCCCAAGCCCAGCTCGGCTCAGGGCTCGCCCAGAGAGGGGCCTCTGCCCGCGCCCGCACCCCCAGCCGGGCTGGAGGCGTCTACGGGTCCCGGTGGCTCTGGGGGGATTCGCTCCCCCGAGTCGCTCTGGTCTGAGTTTGTCGATCACTTCCCTTTGTGTTGGGGCCAAACTTTTTATCTGGAAACAAATATTGATCCTGGAGATGCTCTGGACGGGGCAGGCAGAGCCCCCTCCCCACCACGCGCCCGTGTCCCCTCAGGGCCCAGGGCGGGTCTAGGGAGGGGAGGGGGCCAGGACCCCCGCACGCACGCAGACCCCAGCCCGCAGCAGGGTCACAGGTGCCGCCTCTCCTGTGCCCCCTCCCCCTCCCCCTCTCTGGTCACACCCAGGTGGCAGCGAAGGACAGTCCACCTGGGTCCTACCCCTCAGGCCAGGGGAGCCACCCCACCCCCACGTCCACCTCTGTGACCACAGATGTCCACACCACGTCCAGGCCACGTGCACACCCCCCCTCGCCCGCACCCCTGCAGAGTGGGGAGACACGGGGTGGGGGGGGCAGAGACGGCCCTGGCAGGACGCGGCCACTGGCCTCCCAGAATCTCTGCCCAGACCCTGGTCCCCGGGGCTCCCCTCCATGCCCATGTGGCTCCACGGTCAGTGTCGCCCTTGCCCGGGCCCGGCCTGTCCCTCTGCCCTTTCCTGGGGGACTCTGGCCGGAGCCCCAGCCCGAGGCCGGGCTGGCAGGAGTGTCCACCTGGCTTCCCCTGCGCTGGACGGGGCCCCCGGGGCCAGCCTGGCCCGGCGTCTGGACTCTCTCTGGCACGGTGTTGTACGAAAGTGACATCGCCTGATCCCGGCACTCCGGCCTCGGTTGCTCCCATTCGGCTCCCACACAAAGCGCGGGGACTGGGCGTTTGTTTGCCTTTGTCGGCCCCCTCGCCGGCCGTCGATAGCGCGTCCTCCGACACCGCGAGCTGAAAGGCGCCTTTCTTCCTCTAAATTGCTCCGGAGCCTCTGAGAGAAGCGGGCTGACATCTCCGGGAGGCTTATTTATGGATTATTTATTTGGTGCCATTGATCCGCCTCCCGGATCCTGCCGGGAGTGACAGCCCCTCCCCCACCTGCACATCACAGGGCGGGCGTGAAAGGGGCCAGTCGGGCACCCCACGGGGGCGGGGGGGCGGGGGACACGGCCCTCTGCCATTCTCGGCGCTGATAAGGCTGTATCCGGAATATATAAAGAACCCCCAGGACTCAACAATAAGGGGGGAGGAATCTGATTGAGAGGAAAGATCAGGGCTCCGGGGGTTTCCCTCCTCGGACATGCAAATGGCTGATAAGCACATGGAAAGGGGCACGCGGACACGGAGAGACTCCGGCCAGACGCTCGAGTGACAGCCTGAGGTGCGAGGGGGGGCGGGGCTGCTGGGAACCAGCCACTGGGAGCCGGAGTCTTCCCCTTCCCGGAAGGGCAGTGGCTGCTGCCCGGGGTGGGCGCCCGGCCCTGCCCAGGAATCCGGGCGCCTGAAGGGGGTGCCCCGGTCCCCGCAGCAGACAGACAGACAGACAGAAGGAGAACCACCCCTCCGGCTGCAGCTCGGACCACGCAGCCCTGCGTGTGACTGGAGAAGGGGCACCCGAGACAGCGTCCAGATGTCCAGTACATATTTTGGGGTTTTGTTTCTTTTCCTGGTTAATTTTGGTTTTTTGGGGGGATGTGGTATGGGAGCCCCATAAGGCTGTGCTCAGGGTGCTCCTGGCTCTGCTCAGGAACCACTCCAGGTGGTGCTGGGGGTGCCCGGCCTGCCGTGGGCAAAAGCAGCCCCCGCCCCCGCCCCCCCCGCCCGTGCTGCCCCAGCCCCCACCCTCGACATGCTCATGGCCTTGAGCTTCAACCCGTCCGTCTCTGCCAGCCACACCCCTCGCACCCCGTCCTTCTTCCCCTCCCTCCCTCTCTCTCTCTGTCTCTTTGTCTCTCTGTCTCCCTGTCTCTCTCCCCCCTCTCTCTGTCTCTCTGTCTCTGTCTCTCTGTCTCCATCTCTGTCTCTGTCTCTCTCCCTGTCTCTCTGTCTCTCTCTCCCTCTCTCCACCTCTCTGTGTGTCTCTGTCTCTCTCTGTGTCTCTGTCTCCATCTCTGCCTCTCTGTTTCTCTGTCTCTCTCTGTCTCTGTCTCTGTCTCTGTCTCACTCTCTCTCTGTTATCAATCGATTCTCTTCGTGACTCCAGGCTTGAGCCGGGCCAGAGAACGGGACGTCAGGGAACCCGGCTGCTGGCGGCCCTGAGACGGGGCCGGCCCGCGTGTGCCCCTGGCCCCATGGCACCGTCCATCTCTCTCCCTATTCAGCGCTGAACCCGCCTTGCCAAGGCCCAGACGGGGCCCTGGAGGCAGCACGGGGACTAGGTGCCGCCCCAGCTCTGCAAGGGACCCGACACCAGGTCACCGGGGACATGGGCCTGCCCACCTCTAGGGCCCATCGGCGTGTGTGTGTGTGTGTGTGTGTGTGTGTGTGTGTGTGAGACTGAGTGTGTGTGTAAATATTTGAGTGTGTATATGAGTGTGTGAGTATGTGAGACTGTGTGTATGAGTGTGTGAGTGTGTGCGTGAATCTATGAGACTGTGGGAGTGTGAGTGTGTGTATGAGTGTGTGTGAGTCTGTGTGACTGTGCGTATGAGTGTGAGTGTGTGTATTTGAGTGTGTGCGTCTATGTGTGTGTGACTGTGTGGGACGTGTGTGTGACTGAATGCTTGTGTGTGTGAGTGTGTGTGTGTGTGTGTGTGTGTGTGGAGGGTAGTGGTGGCCCCGCCCCGCCCACAGGAAGGCCCCTCTCCTGTCCATCCCGTTTCAGTCCAGCCCAGGTCACCGGGAGTGCTGGCCGTGGCGTGGGGCCGGAGCCTGCTGGCCAGTGGTGTCCAGCCGCACCGGCCACGGCCTGGCATGGCCCTGGGCTTGCTCGGCGGCGCCTGGTCCAGGCTGCCCTCCGTGCTGTGTCCCGAGTCCCGCCCACGGCCGGGCCACCCCAGCCCCCGGCTGCTTTCTCAGCCCTTGAGGTTCCGCCGCGGCCCTGGGGGCCTGTTCCCGGAGTCTCTGAGCCCCAGCGGGGTCTGCGGTTCTCTGGTGACTCCCGGGAGCTTCTTCCTCCAGAGCTTCTGTCCGGGCGCCCCCAGGCTGGGGTGTCGCCCTCCGCTGTGGGTCCCTACTCTCCCTGGACTCCGCCCACACCCGGCCCCCACATCACCAGCCCCAGGTCCCTCCCGGGCTAAGGGAGACGCAGAGCCCCTCAGGGTGGGGGGGGGGCGGGAGTGTGGGTGTGACAGAGTTGGGCCCAGGCTGGCCCTTGGGTGGGGGCCGGCGGGTCCCCTGCCGGTGCTGAGTTCTCGGGGGGGGGGGGGGCCTCCTCCCTCACATGTGTCACATCCCTCCAGACCCCGGCAGAAGTACTCATCACCCGAGTTCTTCCCATGCCCTCGCCGAGCACTCAGGCAGGTGGGACACACGGCTCTGACGGGACCCCCACCTCCTGTCCCCCGGAGCCCCAGCACAGGGCCCTCTCAGGGGCACGTGGGAGGCGGGGGGCGGGGGGGGCGGCCGGGCGCCCTGCAGTGTCAGGGTGATTTATGGGCCCCATTTCCCGGGGAGAGCGGATTCATTTCCCGGGGCTGTTTGCAAACACGCGAGGGCGGGCGGCTCTGGGGAGGGCGAGTGACCCGCCCCCCACACTGTTCCTGCGTGTTCAGAGCAGGGTGAGCGGCACTGCAGGGGCCCAGTGGAGGGTAGGACAGTCGTGTGTCACTAGGGAGGACGTGTGGGACCAACACGTGTATACACGCCATCACGTACACATATGCACACATCCAGGCCAACACTCATAGGCATGCGTGCAAAGTACTGTCACACATGTGCGTGTGCTACCATTCACACATGTGTGTAACCCTCACACATACATGACATACAGTCAGGCATGCACACATGCTAACACACACATGTGCACTAGGAATGCTCACATGTGTGGTAACATGTCCAGGCAGACATGTGCGCACCAACATGCAATGATATACATACCTGCTGGCATAGAATGCCCTCGCATAGGTGCACATGTTAACATATTTACACACTGACATGCAGGCATGTGAACATGCTCATGTACACAGGCATCGACGCGTGGTAAGGCATGTGCTAACACAACACACTCGTGCTAACACAGGTGCAAGGTGCTGGAATGTGCACGATGAGACATGCACTCACATATGCACACACACTCACATGCTCACACATACACTCACACTCACACACATGCACACGCTCACACACACACATGCTCACACACACTCACATGCACATGCTCACACACACATGCTCACACACACATGCACACGCTCACACACATGCTCACACACGCACACACTCACACACATGAACACGCTCACACACACACATGCACACGCTCACACACAAGCACACGCTCACACACACATGCTCACACTCACATGCTCACACACACTCATACACATGCACACGTTCACACACACGCATACGCTCACACACACTCACACACATGCTCACACACACGCACACGCTCACACACTCACACACATGCACACATTCACACACATGCTCACACACACCAGCCCCCACACCAGCGCTGAGACTGGCGTGTCTCCCGGCGTGGCCTGCTCGGGCCTGTGGTCACAGCGCCCAGGGCCCGTCTGCCAGAGCCCCCGCCCAGCCCGTGGGTCCGTCTCTGGGATTGGGCCCCAGAGCAGCACCAGGCCCATGGCCTCCCGCCATCTGGACGCAGCTTCCAGAAGGTTCTGTCGTGCTGCTGTGCCCGGGAGTTTCAGGGACCCCCAGGCGCAAATCGAGCCATGCCCGCACCCGAGCCGAGGGCTCCTGCTCGGCCCCCAGAGGCCCGGAGAGGCAGACGCTGCCCCCGCCCCCGACTGACCCGGAGTCCCCAGGGGCTGGGTGGGTGCCGGGTGGGGGACTGTGGGGGCCCGGCCCAAGTCTGCGTGCTGACGGGGTGGCGAGGGGCACACGGCGTGGGGGCCGGGAAGAGCCGGGAGAGCGAGAAGGAAGCAGTGAGCACCCTCACCCGGGCGCCGGCGAGAGAAGCGAACCGGGCCCAGCCCTGCCTGGGGCTCAGAGGAGCTGAGGAAACAGCCCCAAACCCAGGGCCAGCCCCAGCCCGAGGCCCCCAGGGAAGGCCGGGGAGACCCCAGCACTGTAGAGAGTCCCCAACCCTAAGTACAGATCCAGGAGCAAGCCCTGAGCACTCTCTGGTGAGTCTCAAAAGCAATGAAATGGAGGAGGAAGAGGAGGAGGAAGAGAGGAGGAAGAGGAGGAGGAGGAGGAGGAGGAAGAGGAGGAGGAGGAATAGGAAGAGGAGGAAGAGGAAGAGGAGGAGGAGGAGGAAGAGGAAGAGAGGAGGAAGATGAGGAAGAGGAGGATGAGGAAGAGGAAGAGGAGGAGGAGGAGGAAGAGGAAGATGAGGAAGAGGAGGAGGAGGAAGAGAAGGAGGAGGAGGAGGAGCAGGAGGAGGAGGAACAGGAGGAGGAGGAAGAGAAAGAGGAGGAAGAGGAGGAAGAGGAAGAGGAGGAAGAGGAGTAGGAGGAAGAGGAAGAGGAGGAAGAGGAGGAGGAAGAGGAAGAGGAGGAGGAGGAAGAGAAAGAGGAGGAAGAGGAAGAGGAGTAGGAGAAGAGGAAGAGAGGAGGAAGATGAGGAAGAGGAAGATGAGGAAGAGGAGGAGGAGGATGAGGAAGAGGAGGAGGAAGAGGAGAAAGAGAAGGAGGAGGAGGAGGAACAGGAGGAGGAGGAGGAAGAGGAGGAAGAGGAAGAGGAGTAGGAGAAGAGGAAGAGAGTAGGAAGATGAGGAAGAGGAAGATGAGGAAGAGGAAGAGGAGGAGAAGGAGGAGGAAGAGGAGGAGGAGGAAGAGTAGAAAGAGAAGGAGGAGGAGGAACAGGAGGAGGAGGAGCTGGAGGAGGAGGAGGAGGAAGAGGAGGAGGAGGAAGAGGAGGAGAAGGAAGAGGAGGAGGAGGAGGAGGAAGAGGACGAGGAGGAAGAGGAGGAGGAGGATGAGGAAGAGGAGGAGGAGGAGGAAGAGGACGAGGAGGAGGAGGAAGAGGAGGAGGAGGATGAGGAAGAGGAGGAGGAGGAGGAAGAGGACAAGGAGGAGGAGGAAGAGGAGGAGGAAGAGGAGGAGGAGGAAGAGGAGGAGGAGCAGGAGGAGGAAGAGCAGGAGCAGGAGGAGGGGGAGGAGGGAGGCCTGGGCCAGGGAGCCCCCGCTGTGCCCCGGGGGCTGTCCAGTCTGCAGAGGCGGCATGTCCACGCCCACCCTCGGGCACCCCCGAGAGCCCCAGCCCTGGCCCCCCCCACACTGACCCCCACCAGAGCGTCCTGGTGCTCGGGACAGGGCAGCCCGGCTGGGGCGGGGCCGGGGGCTGCGGAGGGACGGGGCAGGGGCCGCGGCGGCCCCCGGAGTGGGATGGTGATGGAGTGGCCATCGTCCCCGAGCCCCGACACACAGGCGACGCGGCACAGCCTCATCCATCACGTGTTCGCTGAAATATGCCGAGCGGGCGGCCGTGGCTCTCTGATATCTCAGCTTTACGGAGGCGTCTGGCTGACGGATGCCTCCCGGGGGCATCACTCCGGCCCGTCCTGCCTCCCGCCCTCGGCCGCAGGGGGAGACCAGCCCGGTGTGGGGCCCGGGGGGCCGGGGAGCCCCGCTGTCCCCGCACCCACCCCCTGCCCGCGCCGGCCCCCGGGGTCCGACCCTCTCTGGGCTCTGCCAACGGCCCCTCAAGGGGGTCACACGCCACGGGGGCCCCAGGACCCCCAAGGGACCCTGACCCTCTCCCCGGCCCCACCCGCCCCCTCTGTCAAGGGCGGCCCAGGACCCCCACGCACCTGCTGCTCGCAGCTTGCTCCCACTCTGGGGGGCCCCAGGGCTCCTGCCCGTCCCCCTCCCCTGGCCCGTTCCCCGTGCTGAGACCCCCACACCCGGACCTGCCCCCGCGGGGAGCTGAGGGCCCCGCAGCCCAGGACGAGCACGTGGGCGTGGACAGCCGCTGGCACTCTGGACAGCAGCCAGCCCGGGGGCAGTCCTGCCCTCACAGGCCGACGTCCTGCTGTGCCGCGCATCCTGCCCGCGTGCCCCCTGCCGGCCCTTCCTGGGCTCGGGCAGCCTGGCTGTGTCCCGCCTCTGGAAGCTTCTAGAAGGCGGGCGGGTGCTCACCCAGCCCTCACAGCCCCAGGAGCTGGGCGGGCACACGTGTGTCCCAGGCTGGGCACCGTGAGGTCAGGTGGGGCCGAGCTGGGTGCCGGCCACCAGCCTCAGCGTCCTCCTCCCGGCGTCCAGGGCCCTGGGGTCAGCGGTGGCACTGCCGGCCCCAAAGCGGGAGTCGAGCCACATGAAAGCCGGCGGTGGGGCCCGGCCTCAGTCTCCCTATCCTTTGATCTGGGCTAATGCTCCCCTGAGCGGCGGCACTGGCCCCCCAGACGCCGGGAGACAAGCCCCCCCACCCAACACACACACAGGCGCGGAGTTTGCAGGGACCAGCCAGGCCCTCGGCCACTGCCCTTGGAGCCATCCCCCCCTCCCAGCCAGGACATGGCCATGGCAGTGCCCACCCTGGCAGGCTGAGGCGGGGTCTGCGGTCAGGGCTGAGTCCTGGGCCCCACACTGAGGGCGCCTGAGGACTGGGAGGGCTCCCTGCCCCTCACCCGGGGGGCGGTGAGAGCCAGCGTCCGGCCCCAGGGCCAGCCCCAAGGAGGCCGGGCCGGAGACAGGAGCGGGGACAGGCCCCGCCAGGGCGGCCAGCGAAGGGCCCGTGTCCTCCGGTCACTGAGGTTGTTTAATGAGCCGCAAGCCAGGCACCTGCAGGGGGGAGACTCGGACCCCCACGCCCTGTGGGCCCCCCACCCCCACAGCCCGGGAGCCCCTGCCCTCGCACCTTCGTGCCCGGCTGCGTCTGCGTGACGGGGGGGGGGGGGGGGGGGGGGGCTGAGGCCGGGAGGGAGGAGGGCAGCGGGAGGGAGCAGGGTGGGGGCGGGGCGAGGGCCCTGGCAAGGTCACAGAGTGGCACCTCCCCGGCCTGCTGTGGGCCCGGGGCTCCGAGTGTGAGTCACGTCACTAATGAGCATTTCACGCTTCATCAAGCAGACCCCAGAGGGCCTGTGGCAGCTGTGACCTTGGGGTCCCGCAGGGGTGACCGTGAGCCCCCGCTGGCCCGACCGGCCAAGCAGCAGAGCTTGTCTGTGCGGGGGGAGGGGGGGGCGGGGAGAGACCCCAGAGGCCGGGGAAGAGCAGGAGAGGGCCCGGGCGAGGACACTGCGCGGGCCCCTCGCTGACCGACACCTGGCGCTGAGGGCGGTGTGGGGGCTGGCCTCAGAGTCCCGGGTGCCGGCCGGGAGCTGGACGCCCACCACAGCCTCCGCCCGGCCTGTCCCTGCCCCGCAGAAGCGGCCGGACCACAGGGGGCCCCTGACAGCCACACGTGTGCTCTGGGGGGGCCCAGGGAGGTCGGAGCACGGCGACCCCCTGGGTGTAGATGTGGGGGAGCTTCACACACTGCACACTGGGCCTCCCTGTGCCCCCCGCCACCCTCGGGCCTCACACACACACACATGCACACACATGCACACGCACACATATACATATGCACACATGGACATGCACACAGACACACACATGCACACACGCATATGCACACACATTCACATGTACACACATGTGCACACACGCACACACGAACATGCACACACATGAACACGCATATGCACACATGCACATGTACACACATGTGCACACGCATGCACATGCACGCATACACATATGCACACACGCTCACACTCACACACATGCACACACATGTACACACATGCACACACATGCATACACCCCCGTGTCAGTCGTCCCCCGAGGCCACGGTGGGCGTCCAGCTTCCAGCCCCCACTGGGGCCCTCTGAGAGTGGTGGCCTGTCAGCTGTCAGCAGGCGCCCGGTGAGGGGGAGGGTCCCGCCCAGAGAGGGCCACGGGGTCTCTGGGGCCAGCGGCAGGCCCACCCCCCGCCCCTGGCCTCGGTCCCCGCCTGCCTCACCGGGACCCCACCCTGCGCGAGCAGCGGACCCCCGGGGCTGGGGGAGGCACCAGGTCTGCAGCCCAGGCCCCCACAGCGGGACTGTCCCTCAGCAGGCAGACCCCCCCACCCCCCACTGGGGATCTCAGCGCGGCCGCAGAGGAAAGGCTCAGGCACACGGGCGGGGCGGGGGTGAGGGGTGGGGGCTGGGGGGTTAAAGGGGGTGAAGGGGGCCGGGTGGGGCCAACCAGACACACCTGTGAGGGCTGGACCTTGCTCTGCTCTTGAGGCTCTCGGGGCCCGGGCCATCCGTCACAGCGGGGAGCGGAGGCAGCGGGGACAGTGCCAACCGTTTCCCGATTGATTCTGGGGAGCCAGGTGACAAATGGGGCTGTTTAGCGGCTGGATCACGGGCCCGAGGGAGCAGTGGCGGGGCCGGCCTGGAGTGCTGAGTGCCGGGAAGCAGCCTTGTGTCTGCCGGGCGGCCGCTGGGCCGGGCTGGTTCTGGGCTGGTTCTGGGCTGGTTCTGGGCCCGGCCAGGCTGGGCTGGGCTGGTTCTGGGCTGGTTCTGGGCCGGGCTGGGCCGGGCTGGTTCTGGGCCGGGCCGGGCTGGGCTGGCTGGTTCTGGGCTGGTTCTGGGCTGCTCTGGGCCGGGCGGCTGTGTCCGCACCGTCTCTCCGACAGAAGCTTCTCCCACGCACAGGGGGCAGAGCAGGGAGCCCGGGGGCAGGTAGCCAGTTCCCCTCTCCCCACCCCACAGGCCCAGAGCCCCGAAAGGTTCCGCAGGCTGAGCCCGCGGGTGCAAAGCCCTTGGCTCAGGCCCCGCACTTTGGCTTCCCAGCCCTCGAGGCCAGCGGCCACCAGTGCCCACGGACAGTCGGGGGACGTCGGCAGCAGGCCGGGAGCCCCCTGCCCCCCCCCGTTCTCTCAGCCCCTCACCCGACGGGCCCCTGCCTGCAGCTTCTCCCCAGGCCGGACTGGGGCTCCCTGCGGGGGCCCGGGTGAGCCCCGGGGGGGAGGGGAGGAACGGGGCAGCGACCCCCGGTGTCCACCGCCCACAGTGGGCTCCGGGTGGGGCTGGGGGGCTGGGGGGCTGCTCTGAGGCGGCGGCTCCCGTCTCCTTTGTGGTGGGAGGAGGAGCCCTTGGACGGACCCCACTCGCCACGCCTGGGCCCCACGACACGCGTGTCCCCGCCAGCCTGAAATCCGGCCCCACCCAGAGGGAGGCCCGGCCTCGGGCGTGGCCCCCAGACCCACCCCTCGTGGCAAATGGCTCCCCCAGGCCCCTACCCCACCCACACCCTCCCTGGGAGGGACTAGCCGACCCCCAAGCCCCTTCGGGACGCACAAACAGCCCCACTGCAGGGGCCGACACACAACAACACACAGGGCCAAAGCTACGCCCGCAGGGGTCAATGCAGAAGTCTCGGGCGGAGGGCGGGGGTCAGGGGTCGGGGGGTCGGGGCCCAGGCGGAGGAGGCGGAAGGAGGAGCCACTCAGAAGGCCACTATTCCCTCCCGGTGCTGAGATGCGGCTCAGGGGTGGGGAGGTGCCGGGGGAGCACTGGCCGGCGAGCCCGCCCGAGGGGGGTGGCCAGGAGCTGGGCCGTGACAGGCCAGTGTGTCAGAACGGGGCTCGGGGCTGGACCCGGAAGACCCAGACTCGGGCCCTCCGAGACCAGGAGGGGCCGCTGCTCACGCGACTCTGCGGCCAGGCCCGGGTTCGAGCCGGGAGGGCCGGGGGCAGCCCAGTCCTCGTGCCGGGAAGAGCCGCCTGGACACGGGCCACCCGGCCAGAGACCCGGCGACCCGAGCCAGGACCAGGACAGAACAGGACGCTGCCGGCCGCCCGCCCCGCACCCCTCCCTCCCGGCCCTGCAGGTGGGACCCCTGCCCCCACCCCGGGAAGCCGGGTCTCCCCTGGGCGGCCTCGCCAGACCCCCTTTCCAGCTCAGCCGACGCCTCCTGGCACCATCGACAGGATGATTTGAAAGATAAGTTACGACCACCTCGGCTGTCAAGCACACAAAGAAAACAGTCTGTCTCCCCCCTCCCCCTCTCCCTCCCCCGCCCCTCCCCTCCCCTCCCCCTCCCCCTCCCTGCCCACCGCCTCCTGGGCTGACGCAGGAGAGCCGCCTCCTGCCGATGGAGCACTTTGGGGGGAGAACTAGCACTCACGGCTCCTTCCCCCCTTTCTCGGGCCACACCTCCAAGACCCCCCAGCCCCTCCCCATCAGCACGGCCCGCCTGGCGGGCAGCGGGAGGACAGACAGGGCCCCGGGTGACCCCTGCTGCCCGGGTGTGCAGGGGAGGGGACGGGGCCCCCCTGCTCGGCCTGCAGCTCTGGGTAAGGTGCCCCTGACCTGCCCAACATGTCTGCACCCTGCCCGCCCACCTCCGGGAGCCCCGAGTGGAACCAGGGTCCTGCCCCGCCCGCCTCCGGACCCCAAGCCTGCACTCGGCAAACGCGCGTCCCCTCACCCGGCCAGGCAGGCGCCCGGGAAACTGGGCGCTGGTTACTGGCAGTGAGGGGAGCACCGGGAGGGGCCGGCTCCCTCCAGCCCCCTCCTCCGGGCGGGACAGATCAGTGTCCGCAGAGAGCACCCAGAGCATCGCGACCGATTGGCCACTCCCCTCCGGGGCCATGACTCGGGCAGGCAGTGAGAGCCACCACCTCAGTGCCGCCCCCGTACAGAGACCTGTGACCTGGAGGTGACCAGATTCCCCGGGGCAGGGGAGTGTGAAGATGGGGGGAGCAGACTCGCAGGGAGAGGAGAGGAGGGGGCGTGTAGACAGGTGAGAGACCCTTGGGAATGGCTGGGTGGCTGGGCAGTGGGCAGAGGGAGTCAGTGGACGGGGAGATGGGTGGGTGGGGGGATGGATGGATGGGTGGGTGGATGGATGGATGGATGGATGGATGGATGGATGGATGGATGGATGGATGGATGGATGGGTGGATGGATGGATGGATGGATGGGTGGGTGGGTGGATGGATGGATGGATGGATGGATGGATGGATGGATGGATGGGTGGATGGATGGATGGGTGGATGGGTGGGTGGATGGATGGATGGGTGGATGGGTGGGTGGATGGATGGATGGGTGGATGGGTGGATGGGTGGGTGGATGATGGGTGGATGGATGGATGGATGGATGGATGATGGATGGATGGATAAATGGATGGATGATGGGTGGATGGATGAGTGGATGGGTGGGTGGATGGGTGGGTGGATGGATGATGGGTGGATGGATGGATAAATGGATGATGGGTGGATGGGTGGGTGGATGGATGGATGATGGGTGGATGGGTGGGTGGATGGATGGATGGATGGATAAATGGATGGATGATGGGTGGGTGATGGATGGATGATGGGTGGATGGGTGGGTGGATGGGTGGATGATGGGTGGATGGATGGATGATGGGTGGGTGGATGGGTGGATGGATGTGGGGTCCCCCCTGCAGGCATCATCCTGTCCCGCAGGGAGGACCCTTCGTGGGGCTAAGGAGGGGACGCAACCAAACGAAGAGACGCAGAGCCAGAAGGAGGAGGAGGAGGAAGAGGAGGAGGAGGAGAGAGAGAGTTTATTCACAGCAGTTACAATACTTATACCTCTTGGTGGGAGGGGGCGGTATGCATGCTTGGACCCCCATAGGAACAATAGTAAAA